>NC_092643.1:54377602-54385102 GCF_039555335.1 Amphiura filiformis
ACAATAAATTCGTTCTTGGGTTCCTCGTCTGTTGTGTTGTCCTTGCTTTGCCATGTATTGTTTACTCGTGTGTATGGATATACCTTAAAGTAAAGCTTTCCAACGATGACTATAACAAGAGCAACTACTTGAAAAGCATTCGACCAAAGTGTTACTTGTTTGTAATCCTAATGCTGTTCGTCTCTTACCCCAGTCTGTGTGATGTGATATTGTCATTATTACCAATGACTTGTCAAAAATTCTGCGTTGATGAAAACAACCTTTACTGTACGCATCTAGTAAGATCAGATTACTCTATCGAATGTGACACACGAAAACACAAGAACTACATCAACTCAGCTTATGTCGCGTTGGTTTACGTTGTTGGGTTCCCTTTGGTGGTGCTCTGTGTGATTTTGAAGAATTCTCCTCCTAATTTGAAAGCAATCCAAGGAAATCAAGAACGTGAAGACGACAATGATTCCAATTGTACAGAATCAACATTCCTTGAAGATGATGATGAATACAATAACAATAACAGGAGAGAAAACCATCTTGATGAGATAGATAATACCGCTGTGGAAAATGAGAGCACGGAAAACATGGCATCAGAACAGACTGTTCTCGAAGATAGTGACAATACGCAGGTGACGTTGGAAGCAATCCAAGGAAATCAAGAACTTGAAGCCGGTAATGATTCAAATTGTACAGCATCAGAAGATGATGATAAAGACGCTACCAATAACAAGAGTGAACCTAATCTTGGAGAGATAGGTAACGCAGATGAGGACAATGAGGAGATAGAAGACGTGGCATCAGCAGAGACACCAACTGTTCTCGAAGAATGTGACAATACGCAGAAGAACAATGACACTTTGCAGTATCCATTGTATATTCGGTTTCTCTGTGAGAACTATGAGACAAAATATTGGTATTGGGAGATCGTAGAGCTATTCCGTAAAGTGGTACAGCCATCTCTTATAGTTCTTTTTGGCTCAGGGGATCCCCTTACCTTAGGAGCTACTATAGCTCTGTCAATGGTGTTAATCACAAGTCATGCCTATTTCAAACCGATGAAAGATTCCTTTGAAAATATGCTGCAGATGACTTCTCTTGTAGCTATCTTTCTCAACATGCTTTGTGCTGAGGTTCTTTTGGTTCCACTTACGGACCCATCTGGAAACCGACAAACAGCAATGGCTGTGTTTATAATTGCACTCAATGTGTCAGTTGTGCTCCTCGCCATCGGTAAGTAAAATACACTTTAAACTTTCACCCTAAGGTTAAATATTGAATCGAGTTTAACAAATAAAATGAAAATGGAAAAACGAACAAACAAACAAACCAAGCAACAACAAAACAATAGCAAATTACAAAAAAAAAAAAACATATAAAATGGCACTTTATAACCCACATATTAACTCTAACAAATTGCTATATGTGTGTGTCATCATCAGGAACTTAACATGACTAACATACGTATCAAGCGGTAGTGCATATTCTTCAGAGGATAAAATGTATCCAAATTATTTGAAATTCTTTCTGATTACCAGTAACAGATCACATCACAGTCCATGGGAATTTGTACTTTATAAAATGTGTCAAAACTTGAGACGCATAACAACGTCGGTAATAGTTTATTTGTTTAATTATAATGAAAGACAGAGATAAAAAGATTTTATCGCGTCTGACGTCATCTGTCAATCAAACTCGAACACGGTTTGTTTACAGGTGTCGTGATGATAACTTGCTGAACGCGGCGGTATAACCGGCGCCTTATTGTTAATTTTGCACCTTCAAATACAAACCATCGCAAAAGTTAGGTCTTTATAGTAGGAAACTTTCTTTCGCGAAGGCACCATGTCAACAATGCCTAGAAAAGTTCCCTTTTGTCTTGTAAAAGTACGTAATTTTTCAAATTTTCCGCTATCCCTTTTCTCCGACCGGCACCAGATCTCTGTCTTTCATTTTAATTGATTTAGATATCTTTTGTACAAGACACAAACATAGCAGGGTAAGGGCACGTGACGATGCAATGGTTATTCAGCATGAGTTGCCGATAGAGTATTAGGTGAAGGCGTTTCAATGAAGATTGTTAATATGGGTTTATAGCTGATTTTCAATATATCTTTTTTTATCAATGAAATCCTAGTTTATGATTTATCATTGTATCTTGCAGTGAATTCAATTCTTAGAGGAATCAAGCATTTTTGTGTGTGTCATATGTGTAACTCTGTATAATAACAATTTAATCATTTAATGTTGCAGGTAACTCAATTATGATATTGTGGAGGTCGGTGAAGCAACATGGGTGTAGTGGCGCATGTTCCTGTCAAAATTGTTTGTCCATCGCAAATAGAATCCTTTCTAGTGTTTCTAATGGCAGTCGTCACAGGCCTGCAAGTAATGGACATAATCCTGCACCAGTTTAACGAGCAATGAATGTAACATTTTGTTTGGTGATAGGTGTAGAATAAATCGAAGGTTGTGACGAAGCATGTAAAATATTGAGGCAGACGTTATACAACGTGCAACTAAGATGCAATGACCTTTGTAATTTCCGTTTGCATTGTGGGGAGGGGGATAAAATGAAAATTTTAATGAACTTTTTGTATCTAGTACGCTAAAGACACATTTCCGACGGTTGTAGAAATCTCCGCATTTTTATGGTGTTTGTCCTTGCCCTTATTATAATGAAAGACAGAGATAAAAAGACTAGGTCGCGTCTGAAATTCTGACAACTAGACAGAAATTGCCGTACTGCGCAGGTCGGCAACCAATCACGGCGCGCCTTTGCCCTGACGTCAGACGCGATTTAGTCTTTTTATCTCTGTCTTGCTTTTTTTTTTATCTAGGAACTCAAACCCTCCTGGTATTGAGATAAAATAGTTAAAAATAAGATAGTTTTGTCACTAGGTTCTATCTTTATATAGAAACACATTGGTGCCAGGAAAGTAGGAGAAAACAGAACACCTGTAGACATTCAGTAGCTATCAATATAATTAATTGTACATGTACAATTATAACTTGCTATAAACGGAATTTTTATTTTACCAATATTCACGGTATGTTATATTATCTGATGTTCGTGGTGTTTGTTATAGCGCATTAAAGTATTACCGTGCACTTATTTTTTGTTTGTACAAGCTTTATCAAAATGATTTTTCTCGACATATTATTATGAGTCATTTTAGAGAAAATATTCAAACATAAATTCTTTGGAATATAAATATACCGATAGAAAAAGTATATAAGTACTAATTGATCTGATGATTTATTTGGAATTTGAAGTTGTATTTTTGAAATATTGTCCTTTGAATGAAGGAGGGTGATACCGCGAATTTCACTCACACCGCACTGCTTGCAAGATATATGACACGAGTGCTTCCACTGTGCCAAGCAACACGTCAGTTTCTGTACTTTGCAATCATAATTTTTTTCAAACAATGTAATACTGAAATATAATACTAGGGATGTTAACATGTTTAAAACAAATACATGTTAATTCAATCTGGTCAACCAGACAGATTAACTCTAGCGCCCCGCTCCTGTTGAGGGACGGTTGTTCAGCTCGTACCCACACTGCTTCTTTGATTCCACGTTCAAACCAAGGTGGATCACGGTCCAAAATGACAACGTCGTCAATGTCGAAACTGTTTGTAGACAGCTGAATCGTCACCACTTGAACTGGCGCGTCTATGTTGGGACATACGAATCTGCAAGGGTTGACCTGTTTCGCCAATGTAATGTAACTCGTTAGAGTTAATCTGTCACGTGGTTGGGATCGGGTCATCAAGCAACTTCCTCATCGGATGACCCTAAATCATCCACCCAGCTGAAGGCCAAAGGTTCTGGCCGCAAGGTCTGTAATTTCATCTAGCCAAAAAGTGAGTTTTTCTGGTTGACCAGATTTAACTAACATCAATTTGAACAAATCCCAGATGACTAAAAGTATACACAGTGTTTTTTCAAACAAATGCTTATTGATTCTCAAGTTGATTATCTGGTTAAGAAAGCAAACGGCTTTCAACTATTTTCCCGTAACGCAAATCACAAATTGTATACCCCACCATGCATGTTTTCTGATAGAATCGTGAAACCAAGGACTGCCTAATTAAACTACGCTCAATTTCTTCACAGAATATGCTATTCTTATGAACTAAAATTCTTATTAAACTTAACATTCTTAGAAAAATCAATATTTTCAACACATTTCAGCAACATGATGAAAACATTGAAAAAATCAATTGGAGAATCATTATGACACAGCCTGTAGAGTATTTCAGCTATATTTTATAAGGGCAGCTTTCAACAGGAAGGAGAATTTTACTGCAGTTGGTGTGCTTAAATGTACTCTTTTTTGTTGTTGATGAAATCTTCTATCTGTACATTTAATAAGACTTATGTTCTTTATTACTTTTTAACCAAATCGCTACAGAAACCTGAAAAAGCGATGATTTCACATTGATATTTGTACATGGCGTGGTATTGGTTAAGTACACCCCAAAAAGATTTTCCGGGCACTAATACGGTGAAATAAGCATCCAAACCTTAAGTTCATCCCTTGCGCTCATTTTAGCGAAACAGATTTGACATGTACCACCTTGCACAGGCGGTAGTGTGGTCGAATGTACCACCTTACCCAGGCGGTAGTGTAGTCGCTCCTACTTATACCACCTTACCCAGGTGGTAATGTGGTCATCTTGCACGTACAAGGGGCTTTCCCATCTCATGAAATACTTTCAGCTTGTAAACAAAGTTAAATAATTAAATTAAATTACTCAGGGCACATCACAACATGTACCACCTTACACAGGCGGTAGTGTAGCCGATCCTACATGTACCACCTTACACAGGCGGTAGTGTAGTCGATCCTACATGTACCACCTTACACAGGCGGTAGTGTAGCCGATCCTACATGTACCACCTTACACAGGCGGTAGTGTAGTCGATCCTACATGTACCACCTTACACAGGCGGTAGTGTAGTCGATCCTACATGTACCACCTTACCCAAGCGGTAGTGTAGCCGATCCTACATGTACCACCTTACACAGGCGGTAGTGTAGTCCGATCCTACGTGTACCACCTTACCCAGGCGGTAGTGTAGTCGCTCCTACTTATACCACCTTACCCAGGTGGTGATGTGGTCGATCGGAAGGGGAGTGTTGATGACCACGAAGTGTATTAAAGCCATAATGTGTGATTTGCTTCTTTTTGCATAATTATAATGCCCAGTGGTATACTAAAATACCACATAAAGGACTAAGCCTGAAGTGCTTTAATAACAGTAAAATTTAACTTTTTGTATTAAAACCGGGTCGACCCGGTTTTATTCAGAGTTCAACGATCGAGTACTTGCTATAGCATGTACCATGGATGTCAGCTTGTATGTACACAGTGTACTACACACGTCGAGCGCGATGCTCCGTGCAGTTACATGTAATATGATCGGCGAGCGTAGTACACGCATTGTAGACGTTGGAATGAATCGCAATTTTCTTCGTTATACCTCATTTGTTTGGCTCGAAATTAAAAGGGGATAATGGGATCAGTGAAAACAAACATTTAACTAAGAATCTATTCTCTATGCAAATCACACATTATTGCTTTAAAACGCATGTGGTTATTTTCGCCCAAACGTGTTACCAAAAATACGTCAGTAGCACAAGGGTTAAGGAACTAAAATAGATGTTACATTTGACTAGGAATTTCAAAGTACGACATTTTATATTTTTAATAATATACGTAAATTTGAAGTCATTGATATAAGGAAACTGTATTAATATAGTAGCAAATATTAAAATTATAATTATTACTCAGACTTTTAATGCCCTCAGAAAGGATCATTATTATTTGACGTTCATACAGTAAATGCTTTGACCCAAAGGGTCAGAAGAACCAACTTTACTTTTTATTATACAATACATGTGTATATTATGAAATAATTTAAGGTCTGTTTACCTTTCTTATATTGTCAGCAAACTGGAATATAAAATCTAGCACATTTATATATTGATGTATATAAACAAGCTTATAATTTTTCACAACTTGTAAATCACAAGCTCATTTATCTTAAAATCCTGTTCATCAAAATGAACCAAAATCACACACAGGATTACATGTCAGTAAGCAAGCAGTTGTCCAACTGACACAACAGCAAAATGCACTGAAACGGAACAGCTTCCTGAACCACTTTCACCGCCCAATACTTGGCACCAGCACAAATCTGTGAGAATGCATACAAGATCTTTTCACAGATGATAAAACGGTGCTGCTTTCTGCTTTTTATGCACTTTCTTCAAGAAACAGGTCTTGTTCTACATTTTTCCACTTACTCTTTGGAATTATCATTTGTGCAAGGATCTTGTACTCATTCTAACAAATTTCTTATGTTGGGTGCCAACTATTTGGGCTGTGAATGTGGTCCAGGAAGCTGTTCTATGTCAGTGCATTTTGCTGTTGTGTCAGTTGGATAACTGCTTGGTTATTGACATGCGTTTTTAGTATTGAAGTAAACCTGTGTGTAATTTTGATTCATTCTGATGGACAGGATTTTTAGTTATGACCTTGTGAAAAAAGTTTCTTTTTGAGCTCAGTTTAAAAATAAAAATGTAATCCAAAATACGTCTTAGTGTGTCAGTATTCTTGTAGAAAACTGAACTGTAAGTTTTAGCAATAGACTATCCTTATTTTAACTGCCCGGGAAATATAACACCTCCTATGTCTATGAGTTTGGTATCAATGAATAGATAAGAGTCTCTTCTTTCTTTTTCAAATTACCACAAAAGTACTGACAAACATCCAGATTGACTTCATAACCTCGAAAATCGCTGATTTTAACGAAACATAGTTTTTTTTTTTTCTTTGCTGTATTTCACTTGAAATGACCCCTACTCTAAATTTGAACATGTGTAAAGTTTGCCACTAGTCAGCATCCCACAAGGATATCCTGGTGTAGGGGTATTGGGGGGGGGGTGTCCATACAGTTAAATTGAACTAATGCCCTCTGTCGTTATCCCTCCGGTTTTCCAGCACAGCCATATGATCAGAAAAAGAGGAAACCGCTACAAAAAACCCGCGATCGGCGCTGGTGGCAAGAGTTTTCGCACCACGCACGTCCAAGTTTTGGCCTGTCCCAGGGCCCCCAAAGGTAAATCTAGCCCTGCGGAAAGACTTCTCATAAGGGGCAGCTTCCCTTGTCCCTTGACTACGCCACTGGAAGACAAGCTAATTTTGCCCTGTACCCGGTATGCCAATGAATATTCAAGCATGCATCAGTCCCGGGCATCAGTATAATATCACGTGTTCCATTATGATAGTTAAAGTGTGCAGTAATAATTTAGCATGCTGGAGAGGGTGTTTATCGCTCAAAAATACTTTCAAAAAGTATCTGAATATTTGAATCATAAATTGTTCCGTCATTTTCATTCAAATGAGTATAATAACCTTATTCTTGGGACTGTGGCCACAACTTTATGCTCAATGATATCAATTATATTATTAACAAATAAATAAAACT
>NC_092643.1:54390102-54585102 GCF_039555335.1 Amphiura filiformis
ATGTTATTTTTTTACCATTGATTTCTGTGTAAAATTGCATTGGCAAAGTTTTTGTCAAAACATCATAAAAACGGAGAGGCCCCTAATATTTTGTTATTTCCCCAAAGCCCTACCCCTAGCTTGAGGAGTGTGTTTGCTATGTATTTATTTATGATAAACAAGAACTTTCTAACATTGCAACAATAATAGAAACAAAGTAAAAGAGCAAAGAAGAAAAACAACAAAAAATATTTGAAAATCTCCAAAAATCGGTGAGGGAGGGGACGATATACGTGTTATTTTATTTTACTTGGCCTAATTGAAACAAAAATCATATTATAATTTATGAAGAGCTTAGTTGCAAAAGCCCCTTACATCCATTTTTTGACTTTTTGCGAAAAACAGCTTTTTTTAATTGTGCAATTATTACTTGTTCGATTTGATTAATTTTGGTTTTGGATAAAGTGTTGATGAATAGAAACTAAAAGAATAGGTTTGATACAATTTTTGAGCCTTCCTATTTATTTTATTATTTATTTTATATCGCGCCTTTTATGTAAGGCCTTTTGAAACTAAATAAATTGACACTTTTTCTAGAAACCACATTTGGAATCAAATTTGAGCCCAAAATTGCACTACTTTTTCGAACTTGACTTAACAGGGATGCAAATTGTGCGGGAGCGGGGAGCACCGCTCCTAGGAAATGACAGTCAAAATTGAGGAAATAATGCCTTTAGAAGAAAAAAAAAAAAAGAGGGAAAAAAGAGGAAGGGAGAAAAAATCAATATTCATTATTATCTTAATCAATATATTATTGAAAAATAACACCAATAATCAAGTTTAATGTTTTGCAAAAGTTCATTCTACAAATCATATACTTTGAAAACTTGCTTGATTTATTTGTTGTTAATGAGTTATGTACATTTTACAAAAGCGTTGTTGTTTCAGCCCTCTTTTCAACATAACTCAAGAACCACATGACCTACAAAAGTTTATCTGTGACATTTGAATTCTTCTACACACTCGCTATGAAATGCTCAATGCAATTTTTGCCAAAGCTCACTACCATTCGTAAGATACTGTGAACTACCAAATCACAACAGTTTAAAATAGTTGCTAAGTCAGCCAAGATAATTTACTAGAAATATGCAACAAATATGTTGCAACTCATATTCTGATATTTGATCTACTTTCAGGAACAAACAGCTACAAAATGTTGTGTCATTTTCTGGCACAATAAGGTCAGAACAGTTTTCATCTTGCCCCAATATCTTATTCTTCCCTTTTACACTCTCTGTCGTCTCATTTGGATGATAAAAGTTAAAAGTTAAGTGTATTTTTCTGATGTACAGCGTCTTTTGATATACCTTTTTGTTCGGCTCAAAATTAAGGGGACATTTCTGAGAGTGAAAACATTTTATGGAAAAGAAACACAAATCTATTTTGTATGGAAATGTTACAACATTGCTTTACTTTAACATTCCTCATTACTTTCCTGATATTTTTCTAGTCTCATGTCATGTACTCCTTTAGTTTCATCCATCACTTTAAAACCCCAGCCCAGCAAGTCTTTTAACCCTAACACCCATAAATACCACAAAATACTACGATGAAAACCACTGCGCATGCGTGAATCCCAGGGTCTGCGATGACACAATCACCCTAAGTGCTATATGCTCACAGAATCGCTGCCCGGGGCAGCATTACCCGTGTGGCTAACGGTCGGTGAATGTATGCTTGGCATGCGGGGGGTCTAAGGGTCGAATCCCGGGGGTGCCCATTGACTTCTTTCTGCATCTTCTCTCCTTTTTAGTTCTTCTTTAACTTCCGATAGCAAAAAGCAGGGTTGGATGTTAGGGTTATTGCTTGTAGTTGGGGTAGTAGTTTTGTAGTTTTAAGTGGTCATGCGTACAGTGCATAAGGATTTCAAATGACATGCTGCCCAAATAGAAATAGAATAAAGGTATCACACTCTTGTTGAGACAAGCACCAACTGTATCTGGGAAAAACCTGCCAATTCTAGCAAAAACATTGGCAGAGAAAGGAAAATAATTTCACAACAACAAATAAAGAAATGTATACATGTTATAGAGTCTCAATTCACTTCCTGCTCAGCACAAACTGCCACAAAGGGGAAGAAATTAAGAGTTTTGTTATTTCAATTGGCACGATCCAGTTTCCACTAATATCCTGTCCAAGTTGGTGCTAGTGTGTATAACAGATACTTGGCTACCGGGACTTGGCTCTATAACAGGGCCTAGCACCAAACTTCTCTAGGAAAAAAACAAATATTTCATGTATCTACCATGTACTGACATCCAACTAGTACAACTAGCCAAGTTTATGATGAAACAATCAAGAGGTTTCATGTCTCTACCACATGCTGACACCCAATAAGTACGACCAGCCCGGGGGGGGGGGGCTACTGGTCTTTGACTGTTGACTAATACTTCAAAATCAAAAGAAAAATTGAAATATCTCAATTTACATACTTTTTTATATTTTTAATTCGGCATAATGCCATTTTTTGAGTATTTTCGAAGCTACAATTTTGGTTAATTAAAAAGATTTTTTTCAAACATAGTGATCCCAAACATTCAAGGCTACGTTTATCATCAAAAAATTAAAACAAACTATTTTAAACCATCAAATGTGTATTTTTACCATGTAGTGTCATGCCAATGACTCAAATGTTAGCCAGATGTGGATATAAGGGCTCTTGCAACTAAACTCTTCATATGTATTTACAAGACTCCTTCTGCTTAATGATCATGTTGTTCATACATACTCACGATATAACGACGTTTCTGATTGGATTTGGGCCCTTTTGTGCTGGTCATAAATACCGTTTATGACCAGTACGCAGGGCATAAACAAGCTGCGTCACGCAGCGTTGGAACCCAATTAAGGCAGCTGTGTACTCTCAGACATGCATGTAGTAAAAGTGCCATAACTTTGTAATTATTCACGCAAGACATGTAAAAGTATACATTTTTATAAAGGCAAGACACCAATGAATCTCAATATAAGTACAGTTTTGGTGTAAAAACAACAATTATGAAAAAAAAAAAAAAAAAATGAGTTTTTGGCAATTTTTGTTCGGTACATCATAACAAAAAACACTCTTTCTAAAAATTTTTGTTTTGCTTTTTTCTTAATCTTGAGGCACCATTCCAAAAACGGTTTTTTTAGTTTTTTGATATTGGCCTTATTTTTGGAGATATTGACCATATAAGGCATCAAAATGAACTTTTTAAAATTCACAACCGCCTATTTGAACAAAATGATGCCTAAAATTGGAAATAGACCAAAATAAAAAAAAATGAGAACACCGTTTCTTAAGTCAATCATGCTTTTTATGATGAGCATAATTGCTTACCTATAGATGCTGTATTTATTGAGTTATCGTGTACCTAAATCGTCATTTTACCGAGAAAATGAACATTGAATTAAAGGCCGTTGAAGTTTAAAGTGGTCACATTTTGCGCTTTGATCGAAGCTTACAGGAGAATGCGGCAGTTCTCGTTTTTCTACCTTACATTACGTAAACATCGGGTAAATCCACAGCCCCTTGAGAAGTTTGGGCGAAATCTATTCATATCTTGATGTTTAAATCGGGGGAAGAACTTGAAAAAAAATCACATTTTATCAGCTAAAACGGAGCCATTTGACCGCTAGGTTTTTGTGAAATCAGTGCTTCCGTGGTGTTTCCATAAGATGCGCCACGCATGCAGATAAGCGTCGCGTATGCGTAGCGTATCTGTGCGTTACCAAATTGCGCGATACGCAACGCGATGCGTTGTGCGCGCGTGTACCCTGCTGGTACAACAAAGATTTTCTTTCCTTTTAAATTTCAAACACGAGTGGAATAGTGAAATAAAATCCTTAAAATATTGCAGTTGGAGTTTATAAATCTGGATTTTCATTCCTTGTATTTATAAAAAACATAACAAAGTACAAACATATAAAAAAAACCTAAATTTCGCGAAAGAAACAATGTCTAGAGTACACAGCCGCGTTAACACGATCCACGATTTGCTAGTGTTGCGTACACGCGCATGTCACCGCGCCCATCTCACGCGGAGCGCAAAAGATGACGCGTATCACGCGTTGACTCCCGGCCGTTGACCTCATGAGCCGAGATGCTTCCTGCAAGTAGGCCTACTCATTTTCTTCCAATTTATGAAGGAAAACGGTATGGAAATGTTATTTAAACTTGTAAACCCTTATTATTTTCATCTGTATTGAATTGCTCATGATCGCTGCTATGAATGAACCCCTAAATCATTCTCTCTTCCAAGATGTTGTTATAGATATCAAAAGTTTTGGAAAATCATATAAAGTTTGATATGAAGTTATGATTTTTTTTTACCTTTCTGATTAAATGGCCCATGACTTTATTTTTAAAAGGAGACCTTTGTGGTGAAAATTTGACGAGTTGCATGACGCCGTACAAAATGTTAATTTCAACGTGATCCGTGCGTTTATACTGTGTGCGCTTGTATCAAAAAGGCAAATCGCAATCTCATTTTTTTTATACGGCCGATCATACATATTAATTTCCCGGTCATTTGTCTGGTTGAATGACTTTAAAATATATTTTAAGACCGCATTTTTAATTGAAGACCTGAGCGCAAAAAGACCGTAAGTCCACTTGGCCCCTCAACATGTATACACTAAAGTTACGTATAGTTTCATAGGGTTTTATAATGTTTAATACATGTTCCAGTGAGAAAACATCATGAAAGGCTGTGAAAGATTTGTTTTGGCCCCTGAACATGTATAAAACATTACCAAACTATACGAGACTATACGCAATAGTGTATACATGTTGAAGGGCCAAGTGGCCTTACGGTCATCTTGCGCTCAGGTCTTCAATTGTTACTGCACGTATTTTTAATCTCACTGCACAAAATATAGCCCCTGATTTAATACTCATGTCATTGTCAGTATTGTTGGTGTTAATGTTAATATGGGAGGGCGAGTTAGCGCAGCGGTAGTTCCCTCGCTTTGCACCACTGAGGTCCCGGGTTCAAGCCCCGGCGCGGCCCAAGGACTCATGTGCACTTGGTTTATCCCGATCCATGCTCGCTCTCGCAGGTTTTCTCCGGGATCTCCGGTTTCCTCCTGCTTTCAAAATCGGTGATTAGTTGTTTCGTTATCAAAAACTTCCTTCACCCAATGGAATTTGGGGAGCTGCAGAAAATGGGCGGATGTTACAATCTAAGTACGGATAGGTTTGCGCCAGGTTCGGCTGCAACTAGCCTAGTTGATGCAATCTGATTGTGATGATTCACCACGCAGCGAAATTACAGCGCTTTGAATCCTCTGGAAAAAGCGCTATATAAATTCCGAAATTTATTTATTATTTATTTATTTATTTATTTATGTTGTTGTTTTTGTTCTTAATTGCTTTTACTGACTCACCACAATTTTTCAATTGAATCCAGTCCGATTGGGGTATCCAATGACAGGTTGTTGAAATCTCCTTCCGAGAAAGTTTTTTGAACCCAAATTCACCACCCTCAGCAGACGACATGTGTGCCATTGAGAAATATTTCATCTTCGACAGATTTGGCTTTCGCATCGAATAGAATCTTGTGAACTGCAAGGAAAACGAGTACGTGTACCTACAATATATATATATTACAAATGTCAAATGGCTAAAATTGAAAAAACAAATTATTCGCAATGTTTACTATTTACACTAATTTAATACTCAATCCATCTTTTAGAGCGATTAAACATTAACCTGATAACGTGGCTTCGTAGTATTGCAATTAATGATTTCCTTCAAATATGGAACAATAAAATAAAAACCAAATTCTAGTAGAAACACTCTTTACAAAGCTAAACCCTTATGTCCGATTTTTTCATGGTAGAGATTTGACCCAAGCAGTGGCGGCGCCACGGGGGGGGCATGGGGGGCAAATGCCCCCCCCCCCAGTCAGAACTCTTGCCCCCCCCCAGAAAAAACCCAAAATTACGAAAAGTTCCACTTTTTACGGTAATTTTGCGCAAACTTTGTTGATTTTGTCCCCCCCTGAAATTCACTTTGCCCCCCTAATGCCCCCCCACCCGAAAAAAAATTCCTGGCGCCGCCACTGGACCCAAGATGCAGTGCACCAAATTAAGCACAAATTCCATATTATACCACATGGCAGAAAAGTATAACCAAAAAAGAAAATATAATACAATAATCGGTGAAATCGTAGGGTTACACACTCACCTATGCTTAGCAGACAGGACGAGGAAACATTAGACGACAGCATGAGAATGTAGTTTTATATGCTCCAATAATAACAACTTGGTCAATTATGAAATCCAAAACCCGCGCATGGTTTATTTTTAGGTTGCAAGGACAATTATAATTTATACCGTGCGTATTTTATGTGCTTCTTGTTTCGGTAATTAGATCAGTTGGCTATAGGACCATACATAATAAAAGATCACAAAAATGTTCATTTGCGCGAAAATCGTATTTTTGTTGCCAATACTCACGACTTTCATCTGCGCAGCAGTGCAGACGAATAATAATGATGAGATCAACAATAGGACAATATGTAGCGTGTGCAATTGCACCTCATTTGCGGAATATGAGTTTGTTGATTGTTCTTTTCGGCAACTACGAGATCTGCCGACAAATATTCCTCCAAATACTGCAAATCTGTAAGTAAGAATCCTTGCATTCCTTCGTTGTCATTTATTAGGCCTACCTTTAACCCTAGAACTACTGAGCCATATTTTGTAACACGCGCCACGATAATTTTCAATTATAAACGTCATATACTGTTGTATTTGGTACCAATGGATAGCTATAGTTATGGGGCTCCTCTATCCATTGATACCAACATAGGTACAAACATTCTCCACATAATGTCGCTATGACGTCATAAGTATAGGCAAAAATTATTTTTGGCTAAAATTCTACAACAAATTCGTTTTCATGGTCACTATGAGTTTGTTTTAAATAAAACCACGTGATTCTTGCTTGATAATTATTTTTCTTACATAATAGGCATAATGTTGCGATTGTCGAAGACTTCCTTTAAACATATTCATATATATTATTATCGTCAACTATAATTTTTCCACTTTACCATTGCATTCAACAGTGGTCTACAAGATAACGAAATACACATCATCACCGACAATGATTTGCCTTCTCTAAAATATCTGAGAATATTGTGAGTATGGTGGTTAATATTATTGATATGAGAGTACAATAGGCCCATCAATGAAACATGTTTGCTACTCCTGATCTGTTGTCCAGTTTACAGTCCATTATGAAGTTTGAGATCTCATATTTTATAAACCATCCGTATCGGATCCCTTGGTGTTTTTTGTCTATAGATGGTGACATTACCGATGTTTGAGTGAAAATTTAAAAACGCTCGCCAAATCACGTAAAGTACTCACGTGAATCACAACATTATAATGGAAAACACTTTTGTTGTAAATCGTCACTAATTATTATAATAGAGGCCCTGCATGAAATATCGATTGGCTCCAAACAAAGGATTTGAGCCGGTGTCCTTCACCGTAGTTATGGCGGAGTGCAGTCCATTCAATCAAATGTTGTCATCAACCTATTTGATCGTAGTGCAGGGTTATGTGTGTGAGACGAACTGTCACGGTAGATTGCAATCATGCTTTTGTTGAATGCATTGAGTAGTCCGCCATATTTACGGGGATGATACGTCACATGCAAGGCCTCTATTTACTTTTCACTCCGCGGTTGTATTTTTTTTCAGGAACTTTACAAATAATCATGTCCAATCACAGTTCAAGCTACCGTTATCATTAACACATTTGTAAGTACATCTTTATTAAAGAAACAATATTTAAAGGAGTGTAGTCCAATTTATCATTATTCTGATTAAGGCCTACCATTGAAATATAAATTGAAATAAGAACCAATTTGCATGTCAAATTATACACCTGGATCCGAAGCTCGACTAAATAGGTTGCGACCTTTCTAATTTTGTAATTTCTAGGTATGGCAGATTTAATAACTTGACAAACATCTTCGGCATGTTTAATAGATCCAACCATTTGAAAGTTATGTAAGTAAAATTGTAATGCATTATATTATTCACGCCATAATGACAGTTTTAATTTGATGGTAAGAATGAATCGATTTAACATGAGCATCCATATCCAGAAACGAATGGATGAATTGTGGAGCGTTTTTATAGTTACATTTAGGAGCCCACTAAATAATTTGCTAAACACAATGCAACACATAATTACAGATTGTTTTTTACAAAACCAATATATTGTGGTGAATAGATGTAATAACTCACCAGCTGACGTTTCATCCGTCTTGTTCAGTCGGATTTCTTAAGAGCTTCGACTGTACGACCTGGTGTTGCCAGTCCTTAAGTCGCTTTGTAGCAGAGGGTTGTAGAGATTGCTCAGGTTGTAGGTGCCCTCGTCTCGGTTCATGGTGTTATTCATTCCTCTCCTCCTGATCCATATGGATTCCTTTATCCATCGCTTGATACGTATCTCCTCCTTATCAATAACTCTCGACTCCTCCCAGTTAATTAAGTGATTGCTTCTTGCTGCATGGTCAGCAACAGCTGACTTATTTTGTTCGCTCTCAGAAACTTTGCGCTCAGATCTGGTATATTTTCTAGAACAAGCTCTGTCCACATCCTTTTGGTGTTCAGACAGTCTAATGCCAAATTGTCTACCTGTTTCCCCTATATACGTTGACTTACAGCCACTACAAGGGATTTCGTACACACAGTTGGCTGTATCCACAACTTCAATAGACGTCTCAGAGTTGTATGTGGTTTCATGGCCGTGGTAATGTCATATTTCTTGTAGATTCTTTGAATTCTTTCTGACAAACCCTGCACGTATGGTATGACTGCAAGGTTTCGTTTCTTTAGAGTGTCCGTGTTGTTGTGTTTCAAAGAATCAACAAGAAATATGACATTACCACGGCCATGAAACCACATACAACTCTGAGACCTCTATTGGTACACCCAAAAGATAAAAGGGAAGTTGTGGATACAGCCAACTGTGTGTACGAAATCCCTTGTAGTGGCTGTAAGTCAACGTATATAGGGGAAACAGGTAGACAATTTGGCATTAGACTGACTGAACACCAAAAGGATGTGGACAGAGCTTGTTCTAGAAAATATACCAGATCTGAGCGCAAAGTTTCTGAGAGCGAACAAAATAAGTCAGCTGTTGCTGACCATGCAGCAAGAAGCAATCATTTAATTAACTGGGAGGAGTCGAGAGTTATTGATAAGGAGGAGATACGTATCAAGCGATGGATAAAGGAATCCATATGGATCAGGAGGAGAGGAATGAATAACACCATGAACCGAGACGAGGGCACCTACAACCTGAGCAATCTCTACAACCCTCTGCTACAAAGCGACCTAAGGACTGGCAACACCAGGTCGTACAGTAGCAGAGCTTCATCACAACTCTGAAGAAATCCGACTGAACAAGACAGATGAAACGTCAGCTGGTGAGTTATTACATCTATTCACCACAATATATTGGTTTTGTAAAAAACAATCTGTAATTATTTGAACAAAAACAAACCTGATGAATCTCTACAACAATGCAACACAGTTGCGGTACTTTATATTATTTTGATCAAGTACTATGCGACCACCTCGAGTGATTTCACTTGAAGTGGAAAGTTACATGAGCATATACATGGGTGCATATCTTTGGTATACGACGTATATTGTATAATTTTGTTATTTGATTGATTAATTAATTAATTAATTAATTTACTTTTTCTATTTTCCTATTTACTTTTTTATTGATGTTCTTATTCATTTATTGTTTTATATTGACCAAATTTCCCATTGTTTGAAAATAATTATTATTTTGTTCACTAATTACATGATTACTTTATTTGCAGAAATCTGGAAGGAAATCAAATCTCTTCAATTCCAAAAGGGACTTTTGCTTCTTGTCACAAATTGACTACTCTGTAAGTATTCGTATGGATGTGCATGACATTTTGATTCACGTCATTGCACTGTGCCTGTTTTGTGTTGTACTCGTATCTATTTACAATTATATTACTCTTACGACCGATTATTCAAAATCGCGCACTGTGATTTGTTAAAACACGTCACGTGAGAGCCCATTATTCTGCAATAATGGGTCAAGCGTCGTACACATTCTACGCACAGCATTACGCTTGGTTACGCGTTCAATATTTCCGCGATACGCACTGCCACTTACGCGTACGCGCTCGACCTTGAAGTAAACAACTTAAATAATATTTGTGCCAAAAAAAGATATTTTCTCTTTAAATCGCACTATTTTCTGGTAATAGAATAGAAATAAATGGTGCAGCATTATCCTTTACACGCAAATATTGTGTCCTCGGCAGTAAAAACGTTTAAATAATGGGTTCGGCTGCGCCTCACCCATTATTTACGTTTTTACTGCCTCACACACATTATTTGGATGTAAAGGATAATGCATTAACCTTTATTTCTTAAATAAAGTATTTTACTCAGCAGCAGTGTAAAATTGCTTCCTATGGTCTAGTGGTTATGAATTAATTGTGGGCCCGAATCCCAGTGGATAGTTGTTTCTATAACTTGTTGCATCTTTGTATGTTTTAAATAACTGAAAATCAAAAATAAATAATCGAGTACAATGTATGTGTGATGGGTTTGTACGGGATCACATTTCGCATCCTGGTGCGTGACCTTAATTTGACCTCGAAAACCTGCACTCTGCCTGCACTTCTTTTCTTCATGGGTAAATTTTCGTTGTGTGATGCATTATTACACGAAGATTTTATTTTGATAAATAAAGATAAACTAATCGTTATTTGATTATATCAACAGGTACCTGTCATCTAATGAAATACAACACCTTAGTCCGGGATCCTTCTTGGGATTGAACAACTTGCGCCGCCTGTAAGTATCTTATTTTTTATAGCAGGTGAGCCAAATAGGTTGCGAGGTACCACTTATAATTAATGACAGAGATAAAAAGAATTTACCGCGTCTGATGCCACTGTCAATTACGATCCTTGATTGGTTTACACGGGTTAATAGCGCGTAAAAGGAAGACCGATTTATCTGGTGCTGATCGGAGAAAAGGAATAGCAGCAAATGGCGAAAAATTACAAGGCAAAAATCAGCTTTTCTAGGCATCGTCTAGGCATGGTGCCTTCGCGAAAGAAAATTTTCCTTCTATAAAGACCTAACTTTTGAGATGGTTTGCATGTTTGAAGGTGCAAAATTAACAATAAGGCGCCAGGTTATACCACCAGCAAGTCATCATCACGACACTTGTAAACAAACCGTGCTCGAATTTGATTGACAGATGACGTCAGACGCGATAAATTCTTTTTCTATCTCTGTCTTTAATTATAGGGGATGCACTTCTGCAACAATTAGTTGCCATTATGGGGTATTATAATACCAAAATGCATGATCACAATTGAACTGGAGTAGTTTTGGCGGAAAATGGTAATCAAACTGTAAACATGGTCAAATTCAACCTTGCTCGAATTATGTTAAAACCCATCCTCATCTAATCATGCGGATTCAGAAAATGTATAATTTGATCTTTCTGGAATGTACGTTCCAATATAAGGATTATTAAAAAACGCTGAAATCAAGAAATACCTCTAGCTACCTCTTTAACGTATTAAATTCTTTAAAACAAAATTTTAACAGTTTGACGTATGTACCCAAATTAAACTTTGGCAATAGAATAGAGGATTGACCAGGTGTATATTTCTTACAATCACTATTTATTTAGCCTACTTACTTTCTTACTTACTTTGAAGTAACATGTGCGGCATACGACATACATCTTCAATCAAGGCAGACATGTTTAGGGAAATTCGACAAACAATCCACACGCTGTAAGTAAAGTTCCCAATACTTGGCTTACATGTTGTAATACATGTAGTTAAAGTGTTGCCAATATGCATCTAATGCGCCATATTATTTATGAGCCGGTATCATTGGTTCGCTATAACGAGACGGGTAGTCAATATGTAAAGAAAGATAACCTTTGACCCTATATATGGATTATTTTGATGAAATATCTTAATGATCACATAAAGAATGAACCTTTGTATTTCAAATCACACATGTATAATGATACCTAATTCCGTAACATCATAAGCATAGAATAAGTAGCCTACAGACACTGCGAAATCACTCAAAGAAGCAGGCCTTTTATATTGTAGTGAAGGCACGTGTTTGAAACGTAAGAGAACAGGGAATCTACATAAATACATAGTTTTGGGCATTAAGAAACACTTGATTTCTGGTCCGTCTTTGGTAAAACCAGAGACACGCCGTTCAACTTGAGTGGAAACAGGACGCCTTTGAGCTTCAACAATTTTAGGACTTGAAGGGACGCAACATTATTCTGGACAACGTGTAAAAATGGGAAATGATTTATTACAGTAGCTATTTCCAAAATGAAACAAAAGAAAGTATAATAACTGGTCAAATATAAGAGCTGGTATTCATTGCAGTGCGAGCTACACGTTGTTCTCATTATTTTAGGAAGCGGCGAAGCATTGCTCTTTTATTCTATAGGTTTTTTACTGGCTACAACAGAAAAATCATCGCTCTTCTTGTAAAGTTGAGTGCCCGGGTAGGTTGAGTGGCAATGACTAAACTGGACGTTCCTCATGAAAATAATCATGTGAATTGCCCTATCTTTAGCTTGTTTTCGTGGTTGAAAGAGATTCAATCATGTTTCACCGTTGTGTCCGGCGCGTCCGAGGTGATTTATTTCGCTCGGGAAGCTGCCCTCGCGAAATAAACCACACAGCTAAAGCTGTCCTCGCGAAGTAAACCACGCAGACGACGCGGGCGCATCGTTGTTACTTGGTGATGAACAACGGTGAAACATGATTCCTAAATAATTCCTAAATTAACAACAAAGACCGGATTACTTCGACACGATAATCGACTATGAGCCAATCAACCACAAAGACCGGGTTGCTTTCAATATACATTCGGGTTAGAGATTTAATCATGTTTCACCGTTGTGTCCGGCGCGTCCGACGTGATTTATTTCGCTCGGGAAGCTGCCCTCGCGAAATAAACCACACAGCTAAAGCTGTCCTCGCGAAGTAAACCACGCAGACGACGCGGGCGCATCGTTGTTAATTGGTGATGAACAACGGTGAAACATGATTCCTAAATAATAGCGTGTGAAACAAAATAGAGTGTCGAACAAACTGGTGGAAACCAATTGTGAATCTTACGATATATAAAAGTAGGCCACACGTGCAGACAAATGATTGATTGAACAATATTAATGAGTATGTTAATGACATACTAGAGAGGTTGCGATTTCTAAACGTAGACATCGGACGTACGTTGATCTATTCAAAACCACTCTCCTGTATCGAAGCGAGGTCACGTATTTAGCTATTTTTGAAGATATTCCACGTGCGAAATCGACGTAGATACATCGTTGAAAATGCACAAAATTTGTCCATTTCACAATATGTTAAAGACAGTCAAGGATAATGAACATACGAAGGAAAGTCTAATTATTATTATGATCCTTTTTGTTTGTAACAAATCATTATAATAAAGGTACAGCGATGTGTTAAAAATGGACTAAATTTAAACGCAATATTCATACGCAAAGATTGTCTATTGAAATGTGTGTGATACTTTGCGTATAAAAAATTACCTTGCGATTTGACATTTTGGACTCAACGTAGCATTAAAACGTACGTTCCACCATGGTTCCATGTGGAAATAGGCTGATTTTACCTCGAGTCTACATGATGCAGTCATGTCTACAGTAGAATTCATCTCGACCTTTGCAGGACTTAACCCCATTAAAAGCTATTAAACCAAGATAACACTCATTGAAACAGCTCAACTGATTAAATCGGATCTTCTCTGGTTGTGCACAAGTGACTGTTTTCATGTGCGATATCCCAATAAAGCTGGTATTCATAGCTTCAGTTGGGTAACCGATTACAAAGGAAACGAAAGGAAACAATGTTATGTGTGGCTTTGTTCACGAAATCAGACAATGTCGTGCTTTTTGTAAACCAGCATTCTTGAAAATGAGCAACATAATGATTTTTGACTTAACACGGTTTAGAAATAATTTCTTCATATTTTTGGTGTTATCTGTCGTTTACATGTCCTTCCTAAAACACAAAAGTACGACCCTCTCCAAACACCTAAATTAGCTAAAATTTAGGACATGTTACAAAAACTTTATTTTCTAGAACCTATTTAGAATAATTTAAATGTAGCTTTTACCGGTTTTTTTGTGGCATCCTTCAGAAGTGAGCGGTCCGATACCAATATTTTCGGTCAAATCTCCATTCAAATAACACGGGGAGTTGGCTAGCTATGCCTTGCCCTCACTCATATTTTACAAAAGTACGACCATTTCTGAACATCTAACCTAGCTGTAATTTTAGGTCATGTTAGAGAAATATATTTGCTAGAAGTTTTGGAGAATAAATAAAATATTGGCTGGTTATTTTTCACACAGTGATGTTAACTAGGCAAGTGTCCATTCTCCCAACATACATCATTTGTAGGGGTCACGCGTCAATGGTGAGAGCACTGTGTATTGTGTATAGGAAAACGGACAGTAACTGCAGTATGAGGTAAAGGAAACGTAGAGAACGAGTGTTTCTCTACGAATGTTATAGTCAAAATATCATGTGTTTTTGTACAGCTGAGGGGTGGTGCAATAACTTTGTGTATCCCCGAGGTGGTGAAGTATTATAGGGGGGTGGGGGGTCAAAGATTGGTTGGCAGGTCAAAGGGGGGGGGGGGCAAGCATTTTTTTTGCGGGTCGAAAGTTGGGTGGGGGGGGGCAAGGAAAGTTTGGCTCAGATATTTTAGGAACATTAGGAACACGTTTAAATATGCACAATTCCTGATCGGTTATTTATTTATTTATTTATTTATTTATTTATTTATTTATTTATTTATTTATTTATTTATTTATTTATTTATTTATTTATTTACACATTTATTTATTTATTTACAAATTCAAAGTATATACCTCTGGCAAGGCAACGGTTCACTCGCACCTATAAGATTAGTATTTTTGAAAAGAGCTGTATTGTATTCAATCTATGTTTGCAGACATACACAGGTGATTAGTGCAATCTGCTTGTGTTGGCATGGTTGGGCGATCTATTCAAACATTGTATTCATCTATTGCGATTATTACGTCACTTCTTAACTTATAGAGGCCCTGCATTCTTTTATTGATTGGCTCCAAACAAAGGATTTGAACCGGTGTCCTTCACCGTAGTTATGGCGGAGTACAGTTCAACAAAAGCATGATTGCAATCTACCACGACATTTCGGCTCACACACATAAGAAATGCACTACGATAAAATAGGTTGATGAAAACAGTGCAACAGAGCATTAATGCCCAAAATTGAAAAGCTGTATAATTTATAAACAATATACACTACACATAAAAAATACTACTACAAGGGATTTTCAACATATAAGAATCCAAAGAATCAAGTACCAACATGCACAGTTTTGTCCTTATATCACTTTTGGGTTTATAACAAAATGTTTTCAAGCCTCTATCGTGATTGGCAGCTGCATAAGACATCTCTTTGACAGCTGATAATGCCCATCTATTCACCAAGTTGCTATTAACTGATGAGTACTGTCATTATGCTAATATGAAATCATTGTTTATCAACAAAGGCGAGGGACTAGTCTGTCGATATGCTCAAACAAACCGCTACACTGTTCAATGGCTTTCTTGTACTATATGAAATATGGTGGGCGATTTGAAATGCACGTGCCCTGAGCAAACTACGATGCGTACGCACACTGCAGGGCAAAGAACAATGGAAATTGTCACAATTCGCGCGCATACTGCCGGGGAATGACGTCACATGTCAAGTGGTCTATACCCGATCAATGTTGGAGTTGCCTATAGCCTATATGTTTAAAATTCAATATGGCTACCGAACTGTCATGTGGTCCAATGGATTAGTGCGCTGGACTTCTGTATTCTGTATGTAGCAGCGGCGTGGGTTCGAGGCCCACCTGTGCCGAACTGAAATTCCATTTTTTTTAAAATTTAATATTAGGGAAATGAGACTGGGCGAATTTATGTATGACGTAGAGAGGATTAAGATCCCTTTATTGATCCCTGACCCCACCGACTACCTCGGGCTGATTTCATGCAAAACAAATCACCAGATGACTGACTATAGGACATAGCGCCACAACACGAGCGTTGGTAAAGTATGTGGCCTCACTGCAATACATAGCTACGTAAAAACGTACGTGTTAACGTACGTGTTAACGTACGTCCTACGTCTACGTTTGGAAAATCGCAATCTCTCTACTATCTTAATACATATGTGGAATTAGAAGCGATACGAGAGTAATAAAACTCGTTCGAAAAACACAATAAAGTATTGGTTTATATGGCATGCATCATGAACTGATGTATTACGTCATAAAATGAAGCTGGGGTGCAGGGTATATTGTGCTGCAAACCAATAGTAACTATGTGATGATACAACGTTAATACATTGTATAATTTTGTCAGGCGCATCTGTATTACAGGACTTAAGGAGATTGAGCCTGGGGCACTGAACTTTTCAATCATAGATCTGTGAGTGTTACTCTAATCTTTAACATTTTGAAACTCACAATATTGGCCTTTTGGATAAAGGCTATGATTTTTTGGTCTGTGGCTTTTTTGGGAATGGATATTTGTTGTCCCTGACACGCACAATATGTTCTGAAAATTCTCTAAAAATAGGAATACAAAAATCTCATTTTTGCCAAAAGCCACGAGGCATGCAGTGTTGCGATGAGTCCTCAAAATGTTATATTTCCGAGTAAAGATTGTTAAATGTTCTGTAGCGTCAGACATGCATGTAACTAAATTGGCGGTTAGCAATATTTTTAGAAATTTGCCACTTTGCAACAATTTAGTTTCAATTAAATTGAGGTGAAGAGGTTTTCGACTACTGGCTTGTATTTTATTAATCCTATCATGGCTAAACACCGCATACAACGAGTATAACCACTGACCATGCATGACTCCCACTTGGATTGGGGAAATGGTTGGAAAGTGTTAAAATTGGTTCGGGATATAAAACATCGTCGTAGGCGATTACTGGAAATATTAACAAAATATTAACAAAAGATAATTTCCAAAGTATATCAGATACAAGCCGAAATAAATTAAAAAATTGTCACAAAATGATCTTTCAATACGCACGATTTATTTTTACAGGAGTTTTAACACAGGAAATATGCATTCATTTCCCGGTGGAATATTTGCTCCATTGAAAGGTGATATTAAATTCAGCAATCTGTAAGTATGAGTCAGACAATGACAACATTGTCTCTATACATAATGATACAAAAATGTAAAATTATTAATATACTGCGCACAAAAACTATCCGAACACTTAAAACAAAAGCAATATCTTAAAAACACTCAACCTAAAGTACCAAATAAAGTAATCATTAAATTGGTAATTTTGTACTGCGCATTTTGTTACCTCATTTGGTACGATCCGACTTTATTTCTTTGCTTTGACTTTCGGGGCAAAAGGAATTTAAATTTTATATTGTTATTGTTATATATGTTATAACAGATTTAAAAACGAGCAAAGTTGTCATTATTTTGTTACTTGAACGTTTTTAGTGATATTATGGCAGGACTTTCTGCAGATGAAAAACTAACTGATATCTCACCAAAGACATTTGATGGAGTACGAAAGATAATAAGACTGTAAGTTCGGACCCTTTACACACTCCATAATTTAGCAGGATCGTAGGGAACACTCTCATAAGGGTGTCCTACAATCTAATGTACTTGAAACAAAAATAATAAACAAGTTCTCGTTGCAATACAAGCCCATGATAATTCCCTTTACTAGACACTGTGAGGATTACAAAAATTTTAGTTTAACAAAGGGGTGCATGGAGATCCACCTTCCTACTATACTACCTCAGCTGTATACGCCAATGAAATGTTTCTAAAAGTGTTTTTAGAATAACATTTATTTGATGCTAGTTTATTGCACAGGCTACGGATGACTGATTATCTTTTAGAAATAGCCGAGTGGAAGGGTTTACAATGAAATGTTTTTTGTTCAAATCTGAAACATCCTTTGTATAAAAATAATACATGAATATTAACTGTACATCAATAATGATTCGTCTGATTTAGAAGGCAAATTATTTTATTTTTATTTTATATACGCCAACATTTTTTGGTGAATAAAGTGAAAATGGAGACTGAAGAGATGGTAACATACCTATGTAAAGATTACATAGAACCCCATTAAAGATTACTGTTTCGGTTAACTTGCAAAATCGCAACAGTTTAAAATAACTAAACTAACCTAAAGCAAGTAAAATCCCAAAATATGATATGTTATTGCCTGTCATAATAGTATTAATTATATTCCCGGTATGTTGGAGTTGTGTATATAGCTTAAAATTTCAAGATGGCTACTCATGAATCGGGTAGACGACTGGTCTAGCGCATTGGTACTTTACTGACATTAGCTCGATAGCCATGATAGCGGCAAGGTGCGTCATGGGTACATAAAGAAAAAGTTTGGACGGCTAACTCTCTGGCCTTAAAAACACAAAAAATTAAAAAGCCCTTAAAGAGGAATCAACACATCTGGATTTATTCATAAAATGTTATAACAAATTCAACATTTTATGGTGAAGCATAATCCATGGTAATGAAGTGTTCAAATTGCCACGATCCAGACCAGTGTAAAAGAACATTTTGTTGTGTCTGATGTGCTCTCAGGTTCCACAAAATATACTGTCCTAGTTTTTCGGAATGAAAGCTAGCTCAATCAATAAAGCGTTCGACTATGGTGCGAGGTTGCGGGTTCGAAACCTGGTGGTGGCTAGTACGCTCTCCTGGACAAGGAACTTACTGCTAATTGTCTCGTTGTAACCCGTACGAAACTCGGGGAGCTGATCCTGGTTGCGATGGTCATTTGTGGAATGTCTAGGGTGTGCGCTCTTGAAGCTGCAAAGTCCATGTGTTGTTGTTAAATGTTTTATGGAATGATGTGGGCCGTAGTGGTCAGCGACAATCTGTACAGTACGACAGCAACTTAGCTCACTTCCGGTAATTTTTACCGGCGTGACCTCTGCTGTTACGTAACGCAATGTTGAAAATCAGGTGGCAAATACGGTTTTTTAGAAAACATCAAAAAAATGGAATACACGAGTCGTTTTTCACCTTCATTTCCATATTGAGCCCATAGATAAGATATGAAACATGAGTATAAGGCAAAGAATAACGTGTAAAAGTTGAATTATTGTGGAAAAAATGAATGCTTTTGGTGCGCGAAGTAGCCTAAAAAATGAGAGAAAATGCATGTCACGATTACTAAAATGGTTATATCTGCAGCTTTGAGGAAACGCCGGTCTAATGCTTTTCTGTTGTGATAAACATTAATTAACCACAGCTTGTATTAAAATTTCAGCGAAAATGAGCGGTGGAACAACCTAGTCGTAGGTTGAAAAGTTGTGTTCTTTGAGTCCTCGTGCCGGAAGCGCACGTTGTAAGTGTCACGATGCTTCACGAAATGGATCCCAGCCGGCGCTGTCTATTATACATGTTATATTGATTAATATAGCAATTAAAAACGTCTATTGTTATATATTTTATAAATGCAAAATACTCTATTGTGTAACAAAATATTGTAGTCGTCAAAGAAGGTAGTATCATCTCATTTAACTGAAGTACAAGCAGTTTTGAAAAGATTGTTGTTGAGTGAGATCCTTGAACACGTTGAACGAGAAATAAGATAGCAAAAGAATACCTTTTGCCCGAGCAAGTTGCGATGGCTTAGTGGACAGAGCGAAGGTGTGCAATGCCGAAGGTTGGGAGTTCGATTCCCATGTCATCTTAACGATGATGTGGAATTTTTCAGTTCGTTTTTCTTTTCTCTTTTCCTCTCCCTTTTGTCTTTAATAATATAGGCCTAATGAATGTCGGCTTGAAGGCCCACTTTTTTTCATGATTTATTTCTTGTTCATGTTTAAGCCTAATCCTACATTCGAGTTCATATCTTTTAAAAAAATGCATTTCAGTTCAGTAGCTTTCAATATGATATAATCAAATAAAGCATGTCAAAAAAGTTCAAGAATATATATAGGCCTAGGCCTATCAAATAAAGGAACGTCAACACAGATTTTCACGATTTTTTTAATTGGACTAGACCTCTCCCATATCGGCAACATATTTTATGAGCTTTTATGCATACATATCAAATCATGAGATGCACGAATTTCAAACCTAATATTTTGGCATATTTGTAATTTTTACACAATGTTCAACTTACACCTCGGATTACACCTAATATAATTGGAATCAGCCAAGTTTATTGTCTAGACCAATCCCCCACAGAACACCACAGTTAAGCGGTCAAGATATTAAGTGTTTTCTTTCATTTTTATCTCGCTACTTCTGCTTCAAATATAACGTGAAAACCTTCCTGACAGTTATTTCCTACTCTTATAAATATTGTTATGATTTTTGAAATGACAAAACTTCAAATTTGCCCGAAATCGTATATTATGGCTTTAATAAAAATATGAAAACTAGGATTTAAAAATATGAGTTAAAATCAAATCAAAAATCAAAGAGAGGTGCTTACGGGGTTCGAACCAAGATCGAACTTCCAAATACATGTATTTACCACTAAGCCATACCAGAGATATGATTAATTCGGTGACAATAATAGCAATGTTATTCCCACTCAGTGCCTCACTCGTGTATACTATTTCTGGAATGAATTAACACCGTCCAAATAATGTAACACAAACTTTTATGCTGACTTTTAAAATTGTTTGAACGTTGGGAGTATTATTTTCAAGTTAAATAACCAACAATGGACAATTGACAATGAAAGTTTCTTTGCAGGAAAAACATCGGCCGTACAATATATGGCGTGACAGTAGTCACGCACAAAGATAAACATTTCAACATGTTCAATATACGACTACGAATATACCCCAACCAAAATTCACGAAATTTTCAGGCAAGCTAACTTAAGTTATTCTATAACATGACACCGATTTTTGATTCTGGCGCTTTTTCTTGCTTGATGATATGAACATTTTTGTGTGCGTGACATGCAATTTTTCTCATTTTCCGAGCTACTTTGGACATGTTCAAGCTTCTTTTTTTCCATTTAATTCAACTTTTACACGTTATTTGTTGCTTTACACAAATGTTTGATATCTTATCTGTGGTCAGGGTACATGAATGATGCAATATACGACCCATGTCTTCCATTTCTGGAGCTATTTTGATAAAAAGCGTTTGCCGGCTAAAATTTCAACATTGTGTTACGTAACCCGTGTTCACCAACCCGTATAAATTTTCTGTCGAACAAAAGAGGTCACGAAGTTGCTGTCGTACTGTGTAAAGTGTGCTGAGGCTTGTGGATCAACGTCTAGGCGTTGTGCCTGTGCGTAGCGAACTATAAATCACTGCGCTTTTTCAGATAGATATTATTACTTCTTGTATTAAAGAGACTTATGAGGACGGAATGTCCTTCTGATATCCAATAATTGTAACTTTTTTGAAATTCGCGATATAATACAAAATTTCATGGCAAATTATTAACATTTTTGACATTTAACAGAGGAAATGAGCTTTGCAGGGACCCATAGTAAAATAAAAAAGCGAATTTGTGTTTTGATCATGATTTAGAAGTTTCCATGGGGAAAGAGGATGAGTCAGGACCTCTAAATTGTTTGTAGAAATATTTGGTACTTTTTTGGATTATTCAAGTATTATAGTTTGGTATTTCTTTTCCTTTTTCTTTACAATGAAACACACAGTTGGTTATGTGGACACAACTTGAAATATCTACCAGAAGATTTGTTTAGAAATACTGAATTTATGGCTGTGTAAGTATCTTTGATTCTGATTATGATGGGAGTGTATTAGTTATATAACAGTTTATTCAAAACCGTGTTTGCACTGTTTGAATGAACAGATTTACCAACACACCGTAAGCTTTGCTATGAAAAGCATAGTGATAAAATGGTTTACTTTTCATATTACTTATCTTATTTGATATGTGCTATGAATGTTTTGGAAGGAGTAGCTTTTTTGATCCGTTATCACGTTTTTAACCTCTTTGACCCCTGCGTGACCTTTGACCCGGAACTGGTCACACATGTAACATCTTGGGCAGTGATGGTGTGATCAAGTTTGATATAAAATTAGATCGATTGAGCCCATATTTTTAAAATATTGGACGAGGCGTAGTCGAGTCCAATATTATAAAACACTTAGCGAGACCAATATAAAATTGGGCGTAAAGCATTCAATTTTATCATTATTATGTTTTGGATCCAATATTTTCAGTAAGGCGCAGTGGACCTGTTGCTAAAAAGAAGAAGAAGAAACTAGACATAGCTGCGGTTTAAGACCACGAACATAGGCGTGGTGTGACCCCTTAATGATCTTTGACCCCAAGATCTTTAAAAACCCCATAGACATTGGATAATGTCAATCCATGTGTGCACGTGGCATCACAATATTATGCTTTTGTGGCTGAAGAATCATTTTGAAGGTATTTCGTCTCGGACCGGAAGTGACTCCTGAATGACATTTGGCCCCAAATAAAAATACCACATATACACTGGGAAGTAACTATTCCTGTATCATCATTCCGTCACTTTGCTATGTTATTCTAGAGTGATAAGGTATTATACCGGAAGTGACCCCTTAATGACCTTTACTTTGACCCTAAATCTGTGCATAATTCATAGACACTGGATAATAGCAATGCATGTGTGCAAGTGGTGTCATGTCCTACGTAATATGTGGGAGAAGTAGCATTTTGAAGGTATTTTGTTTTATACCGGAAGTGACCCCTTAATGAACTTTGACCTGCAGTTAAAAATACCACATACACTGGGTAACCATAGTTTGTATCCTTTGTATCGGAAGTGACACGTTAATGACCTTTGACCCCAAATCTGTGTAGGATTTATATACACTGGGTAAGTGGAGACATTGTCCTACGTAATATGTTGGAGAAGTAGCATTTTGAGAGAATTTTTCAGAGAATTGAATAGCATTGATTTGGCAATTTGATAAATCTTTCCATATCTAGCGCTCAATCTTGGCGTACTTTGTTTCTATACCTAAGAAACTGAATATTTATTCCGTACGTTATATTCACATTATTTAAATCTATTTTTTGTGTATAGGCAACTGAACCGAAATGCCCTAGAAGAATTACCCGACGGATTTCTACGATCATCACCTAATTTGACGTTTCTCAGCTTGTATGGAAATCGGCTGAAATGTATCTCGAACGACACATTCAACGGATTAACGAGTTTACAGACTTTGTAAGCCATTGTGCATTTTAAACTTCAAGTTAAAGAGTTTTCTCTAGATACAATGTTCAAAGTTGTATTCCCATTTACACTAATAACTTATTATACGTTGATACATAGTAAATACATCTCTTTCAACTCCAAGACTCATAATTTACTCACCTATTGCATGAGTTAAAACATGAAAGGGTCTTATAATGAAAAGCAAAGCAAACCAGACGGGATTGCACAACTGCCTCATGCATGTGAATACAGGCCTGACCGACTAAGAATGTCGGTTTGTGATATTTGTTTTAAATTTGCTGTATGCATGAAAAATCAGCCGGTTTGAGGCAAAATATTTATTTTGACTGAAAAAAGTATGCCAAACGAGGGGAAAATTGCACACAAATAAAGTAATTTAATTACAGATTTGGGTGATTTTTTGAATTATTTGCTAAGAAAAAAAAAATCAAAAAGAAAAGAAAACGCCGATCCTATTTGAAAGGTCCATCCGCCCGTAGAACAGGGTTTGTTTTTATCGTCATACTAACATTTTTGCTCTGTACTATATAATCAAAACTATATAATCTGGAAAATGAAGTCTATTAACGTTTACGATAACATTTAAATATATTCCGTCAAGTTTTAGATAAAGTTAAATGACAAATGAAATTTTTGTATTTAATCAAAGATTAAGATTGGCAAGGCGATAAAACTTTCTTGGTCCATGTAATCAATTGGCTGGATTAAGTGCCTGTTATTTTCCACTGGCATTATTGATTGATTGATTGATTGATAGAATTGGTTTCAATGGGTTTTTCAAATCATTCATTCTTATGTCTGCTGTTGATGAGTGAAGTCATATCTGACTAGTGTTCCAAATTTTTAACTACTGTAGGCCTACACTGCCTGATTAAATTTCTTTGTTGGAAGTTAATGGAAACTAATTTATTATTGGAGTGATCATATTCTACCATGGAATAGAAATTTAAAGGAGATCAAATAGTAGAAGTACAGGTAAATAATCTGTTGGGTAAATCATGAACTTATAAATCATTTGTTTCATATTTGGATTTATTAGGTGCTTTGAAGATTCTCAGAGAATTATGAAAGATGCTGTGCTCATTGATTTAGCATCTACAAATCTATAATTTGACATTGGAAAAGATTGAGAGACTGCAAGTATAAATAGACCGGTCTAGAAACATAGATTATTGTGAACATTCATTAAGTTTGTTGTTTTAATATTTATTATAAGAATTTTTCTTTTAGTATGATATTGGCAAGAGCTATGTGTGAAGCAATAAGCATCAGTATTCGAGACTACATGTAATAGCCACATCAGTTGAGTAGGTATTAAAGAAACAACAAAACATTGGTAAGTTTGAAATGACAATATGTTATATGTTGTCATAATTTATTTGTCCTAGTATTTAGTTTAACATCAGGCAGTGTACGGCAGGTTTTCGATTAAAGGTGTTATATTATTTCTGCACATTTGATTTTAATTTTCATTCTCTAAAAACACAAACATTGGGAGCTGTTAATTTCATTTTGTCAGGAAGTTAGAGATTTAAAAGGAAAAAGGGCAAAACAAGATGGTGTATGAGCATCGATTGATTGCAGACTATCACAGGAAAGTATTGCATTAAAGGAAACTAAGTATTATAGTATTAAGTGAAAATTTCACCTGTATGAGGGGATGTGATGGTAAGAGGGGTTTAATGATGTAATTACCTGGTTGATGATGCTGGTCATAGTAGTTACCAATATAGCAGCATCACAGATATAAATGATACAATAATCACATCAGGTTAGCTTCTTACAGCGAATCACAGATTTATGCATTTCATTAGATAATTTTTCTTAATTCATATTAACACGTAATCATGGTTTATTATTAAAATTATGTGAATCCCCTCCATTAAATATATTAATATTACAATTAGACAGGATCAGCTGTCCTTATAATAGGTCATGACAAGTGTCAGTATAAGAGAGATGTAGAGACTATGTATCAATAAAAATTTTGTATCAATAAATATTTTTATTTATTATGGATTTCATTAAGACCAGTGACAATTTGGGGCAACACCAAACAAGCCAATATAGAAAAATTGTGGTAAAAACATGGTTTTATAAACTTTAAATTATATAGGTAAATGGTTTAATTATATAAAAAACATGATTAATATTATAGTAAGGCCCTAAAATCAGTCAAACAGAGATACACAGTTGGAAATTAAAAAACAATTATTGGGGATAGATAGATAGATATAGCTATTAGGTAATTGGTATCAGTCTATATATATAGCTTTAATAACAAAGAAAGTTTCTTGCAGCTTGTAATTTATTGCAAGAATGTACAGTTAACTTTTTATAACAGGGTTTGTTTTTATCGTCATACTAACATTTTTGCTCTGTACTATATAATCAAAACTATATAATCTGGAAAATGAAGTCTATTAACGTTTACGATAACATTTAAATATATTCCGTCAAGTTTTAGTTAAGGCATTAAGCTATAATTGACCAACCCAGTGGCGACATTAGGAATTTTGCGCAAAATTGCTGCAAAAGTGGAATGTTTTTATAAATTTGGGTTTTTAAAGGGGTAACTGGGGTGGGAAGAGTTCTGACGGGGGGAATTTCCCCCATGTCCCCATGGCGCCGCCATAGGGCAAACCCAATGACTCTAAGCATGTTCAGGGTTTATTTGCTTATGTCATGTCATTGTGTAAGACAGGATAGAAATGCATGGGTACTGTAAACAATTAATATTTACCACTTTTCATTGTAACTCCTTTTTCAAATTTGACATTCAATCTGAAAACCGCACCGGGAGGCCACACAAGTATTTCTTGGCATCCACTCCTTGATCACTTTCAAGTTGAATAGATAAAAACAATAACACAGTTTTATGGTACATTAATTCTCATTGTTTTTGTTGACACAATATTATATATATATCTTTCTTTTATTCAGGCTATTGTTTCGGAACCAAATAACTCATATTCCTCCCTTGACTTTTCAAAACACAAATTTGGCAGAATTGTAAGTACGAGTACGAAATTCTTGTTGATTCCATCGAAAGTAACTCCTCAATCAAAGTCCTTCAGTGCTCTCTTCTCAAATGTCACCTTTTAACAGCAAATTGGTATGGTAAATTAATGTTAACACAAAAACTTGTTTTCTGCACATTTAGGTTTATATTCACCAACAGTATTAGTAATTTAAGCAAAGATGCGCTAACAACAGGCAACTGCACTATTAACAAAGTGTAAGTATTTGTCTGCTATAAGCACGATTATAACAATATATTAATATATTATTATAAAAAAAAACCAGTAAAAGGTCATTTTTATTCCCTTTCCTATTTTCTTTCATTACAAAGAAAATTAACACCGTGCGAACTCGAGGGCATAAATGTCCATTTATACGTTCATTACGTTTAAAAATTTTGTACGACATAAACGAAAAGATTTCATTAAACGTGTCGAAGTAAATTTACATTCATAATATTTGTAAGTATTATAAAGTTTAGCACTTTGTCTACAATACAACTATCTTAATCATTTTGTTTTTTCATAATCAACGATTTCCAGCCACATTTACCAGAACCCATTGAGTGTAATTGAGGAGGGATCTTTTGACTGCTTATCAGAAAGTGGCAGCAAAGTGTAAGTTCTATGCTACATTAATGATTGTGACACCTTATTTTGGCCTACTTCGGAGCCTTTGTTATTTAGGCGTTTGGCTCAAATACAAACAGCTTCTATAAAGAGGTTATGCCACTAACACTGTAATAATAATAATAATAATAATAATAATAATAATAATAATAATAATAATAATAATAATAATAATAATAATAATAATAATAATAATAATAAGTTAATAAATAATAAGTTAGGGCCTATTTATGGTAAGCAGGTTTATAAAAAGAGCTGTTAGCATCCCATACCGAAAATAAATAGATTACCCTTGCATTGTTTGCAATGGAAACAAATGAGAAAGGATATTGTTCTCTTACAGAATAAATAAATATATACTTGGCAACAATTACTACCTTACCCAGTGGTGTGCAAATCTGATTTTAAAATAATCTAACACGACTTAAGGGATCTGGAATGAGCGTTTTGAGCGTTTCGACAGTATTTTTTGTGGGACATGAGAGCACCTCAGACGTATCGAATTGCATTCTGAATACGAAGCATGTCTTTCTGGTATCACATAATTTTCATTTTTTGAAATTCATGATATAATACAAATTTTATGACAAATTATTAAAATTTGATATTTTTCTAATTTTTGATATATAACAGTCCTCGAAGTAAATTATATAAATCTAATGATATATTCTTAACGTGTATGTAGAAGGGAGGAAAAGCCGACGATCAATGGAAAATTTTGACCTTTCATATTGAAGATATGGATTTTTTCCCAAAAAGACCTTTTTTATTTTAGTGTTTTGGGACAAAAAATCGATATCTTCAATACGAAAGGTCAAAATTTTCAATTGATCGTCGGCTTTTCATCCCACCTAAACACTTCAAATATAAATCATCAGATTTATAAAGTTTACTTCGAGTACTGTTAAATATCAAAAATATCAATTTTTAATGATTTGCCATAAAATGTGTATTACATTGCGAATCTGATGATGATGATGATGATGATGATTACGATAATGATGATGATGATGATGATATATATTCCATTGCAGATATTATTCAGTGGACTATTTACCAGAAATACCTCACTTTCCATCTAGTGTTGAAATGTAAGTCACTAATCAGGGGCGTAGCCAGCTTTCTTAGTCGGGGGGGGGGCAAAATAAAATTTTGGGGCACAGACGAAAAAATTGCAGTTGCATCATACAATACATAGAGACTGTATGTCTTCGAGCTTCCCGATAAGTGCCTTAATGGGATGATGTGCGCGCGTAGCGCGAAAAAAAATGGTATTTTAAACTATTTTCGCCCATTAGGCCTATCCGGCTAAAAAAGGGCTTTATTGTTACAATTTTCGCGCGTAGCGCGGAAAAATTTTGTATTTTACACTATTTTGGCCCTGAATTTTTGCTAGAAAAGGGCTCCTTGCCCTTTTTCTTTTCCTTTACCCTCCTGATTTTCTCTTTCGTTTTTTTGTCAGAGGGCACTTTTTTTCTTTCATTTTTTTTTGTGGGGGGCACTCTGCCCCACTGCCCCCCCGCTGGCTACGCTACTGTCAATAATTAACTATATCTCATTATCACCTGATTATGCAATTACCAAGGCCTCTGCGCATTATTTCCAATCCGATGTATACACACTGACGGTCGAACGAGGATAATGTAGGAAAATTAAACGTATAAGAATGCAACAAACATTATTGTATTTAATTCATGTCAGTAATTTCCTATTGTTTCAGTAATACTGCACCAAGTCAAGTCAAGTTAACTTAAGTTTGACATTGAAATGAGTATTTCGTAACTTATCCATTCATATATTCATTAATTCATTAAATAATTAATGAATTATTCATTTATTCATCATTCATATTTTAATCACATATTCCGCAATGTACATTATTCATACCGTATGGTTGGTAGGTGCAAGGAAATATAATAATTGGAAGAAATAATTGTAAATATAATTATAATTAAAAAGTAACAAACAGGATAAGAAAAGTAGTATTGTATTATCATTTCGTTTTTACAGGTTTGGCGTTGGAGATAACATCAATACCTACTTCAATATGTATCACATGTCTTTCGTATGGCTCATGGAAAGAGGCATGAATATGTTTGGTTTCCAATGCAATAGTACCTCTTGTGTTCCATGCAAACCGGGTACCTACGGTGACGGTATTTACATGGGTTGTGTTAGTTGCCCGGCCGGTAAGCTTTGAGATTCGAAAATCTATCTTTTAGATCATAGAAATGCCACATCAATTCTAGCAGACGGAATTTCAATATTCAGTGACCTTTTCACTCTTAAGCATGCATGAAAGCTGTCATTTTAGCTACAATCCATTGTAAGTAATAAACCACATTACATTATCAGTACAATATAACAACATGTAATGGTCATGCAGTAGCGTAGCGTCATAAGGGCATGGGTGCACGTGCCCCTAATCGATTTCAAAATTTAGAAAATCCCATAGGAAAATTGCCAAAAAATGGCTTGTGCCCCACAAATAAAACCCGGTGCATGCACCCCCCCATCATGGTCGGTGCCCCCCTCCCCCCATGTGATGACCTACGCTACGCCACTGGACCGTCATGATTCCTTGTTGCACTAACGGTAGTTTATTTTTTCATTCATTTCAGGTGGGTATTTTCAAACACGACCTGCTCAAATCTCGATGGAAGCTGGAGGTATTGGGTGTGACTTGTGTACTAATGGTACCTTTGTTTCCCCTGAACGAGCTCCTGGAGCACGCATATCAGACTGTCAAGTATGTCCGGCGGGAACCGATAAAAATAAGTTTGCAGGACTCCGTGCTTGTCCTTGTTTAGATGGATACTACCGAAAAGATAGATTTGGTCCTTGTATGCCCTGCCCCGCAGAAGGTGTCATTTGTAGTAATGAATCGCAGAAGGTTCGTCCTGGTTATTGGTGGACATGGGATCAGAATTTGTCGAACACCACCCACGTCCTTGAATTTGCATGGAATAGATCGACTACAATGTATAGTGAGTTTGTTGAAAATTTACTAACATTTAACAGGTCATACAATCCTGCAAGTACAAGATTCGAAGGTACCCTTCCCAAACCATTTCGTTGCCCAGGAGGAGAAGAAGCTTGTCCGGCTTTAAATGGCATAAATGGAAGTTGTGGTGTAGGTTATGAAGGATGGGTTTGTTCCACATGCAGCAAAGGCTACTATTCATGGTTTGAATATTGTGTGAAATGTCCTCCAATCTGGCATCTGATCTTGGAGCTCTTGCTTGTAGTTATTCTAATGTGTATACTGGTTGCGATAGTCAGTTTGGATCTCAAGAAAAAGATGAAGGAGTGTGAGCAACATAGAGATAACACGTCGCTTCAAAGATCTCTGGTTTATGTTCTAATCGCTCGATTTAAAATAGTTTTGGGATATTATCAAATAGCTGGGGCTATTTTTATTTCCCTTCATAACATTCATTGGCCAAAGAATGTGTCAAATCTTGCTTACGTGTTCAAGGTTCTAGAGCTAAACATATTCAAGTTACTAGCAAAGCCTCGCTGTTACATTGATAAACTTCAGTTGAACATCTACACAGAATTCCTTATCGGGTTAGTGTTTTGTATTCTTGTTGTGATTTTTCCATGCATTGTCTTTGCATCCAAATGGTTGTTTCTGCGATTTGATAAAACATTATCTGCCGCTGAAGTGAAAAACAAACTACACAGATTCAGAGGGAACTGCTGCTTGGTTGTCGTCGTAGTTTTGTTCATCTCTTACCTGAGTTTGTGTGATGTGATCTTGTCTCTAATGCCGGTAGCTTGTCAAGAATTCTGTGTCGATGTGGATGACTACTACTGCACGGAACGACTGCGATCTGATTATTCAGTTGATTGTGATACTGAGAAACACAAGAAGTACGTCACAACAGCCTATGTCTCATTGTTTTTTGTTTTCGGATATCCCTTGTGCTTGTTCATTTTGATTTTTTCCAACAAAATAAGATTTCGTCGGGAGAAGGAACAAGTCAACGAATCTCGTGAGAACTTAAACAATAATACTGAAATCGACGGAAATGAAGAGATCGAAAACAATAGACAAGACGAAGGCAATATCACAACTGCAGAAATCACTAGCCAATCTGATACGACTCCTTTACTTGACAACCACACTGACGATGAGCGCTTAATCATTCCCGATGTTACGGAGTTGGATTCCGAAGATAATCAAGCTTTGAGCAGAATTGGAGCTTGTATTCAGACAAACGAAAGCCTCGATTATGAGCAGTCAATTAACTCGGAAGAAGATGAAAACGTGGAGTTAGCAGCATGTAATAATGACGTTCAGGATGTCCAGACGAATGAAGCTAGTACGCAGACTAATGAGAGCATCGACTATTCTAAATACCCACTGTATGTGCAGTTCTTCTGTGAAAACTACAAACGAGAGTACTGGTATTGGGATGTAGTAGAGCTATGCCGTAAAGTGTTGCAGACATCACTTGTAGTTCTCTTTGGGTCAGAGGACCCGCTTACCTTAGGGGCGACTGTAGCTGTGTCCATGGTGTTCATTACAAGTCATGCGTATTTTAAACCAATGAAGGATTCTTTTGAACAATTACTGCAGATGACTTCTCTTGTGGCAATCTTTCTCAACTTGCTTTGTGCTGAGATTCTACTGGTTCCACTAACAGACCCATCAGGACATCGACAAGCAGCGATGGCCGTATTCGTAATTTTACTCAACATGTCGGTTGTGCTCCTTGCTGTGGGTAAGTTTATACTATAAATTGTTCTATAATCACTAAATGTGAGAAAGGTTTTTAACACAAGCCAACACATACCGGGTACATAAATGAAAGCCAGTGAAAAAATTTCACTGACTATCCGGGATTTGAACCTTGGACCTTCGGATCACCGGACCCATGCTCTACCAACTGAGCTAATAAGTCAGATGGAGAAGAGCAGTGATGTTATTATCTATAGGCCTTCAGTTCAGTTGATCACTAAATGATTATTAAAACCTATCGTAAGATATTGAAACAATAATATTGTGCTGTTGTGATAAAAAAAGACATCACCTTTACCTTGTGTGTAAAAGAGTTCTAAAGTTAATGTTTTTAATTAAGTATCACTTCTTATCTCATAATGCGTTATGAGACGTTACGAAACGCAATTGAAGAAGAAGAAAAATCCACAACAAGTTTCATGCATTTCACGGTGACCAATTTTTTCACTCTAATGCGGCCCATACACGATCAAAATATTGATCAATATTGGGGACCCAAGATGCAGGAGTGGATACAAAATCTACCATTGTGCGTGTTCAATGGTAGATTTTGTATCCAAACTTGTATCGAGGTCTTTGATATTGATCAATAAGATTGAACGTGTATGGGCCGCATTTATATGAAGCTCAAATATGTGATGCGATCAAGCAAAATCAGTCGGCACTCGGAAATATTGATTTTGAGATATAGCCAAACAAAGGAAATATTTTCTTTTGTTTCCTTTTGTTTTGGAAACTCTTTAATTGCTTATATCTTTGAAACTGGTTGCTCAATTTCATTGGGGTTTTCGGCAAAATCCAGCTTTCTAAATGCTATTTACTCTCCTATAACAAACTGAAAATGCAATATTTCCGAGTTCCGACTGATTTTGCTTGATCGCAACACATGTCATATGTGTGTCATATGTGTAATTATGTATAATATCAATTTAATTATTTAATGTTGCAGGTAACTCAATTCTGATATTGTGGAGGTCGGTGAAGCAACATGGGTGTAGTGGCGTGTGCTCCTGTCAAAATTGTTTGCACATCGCAAGTAGGATCCTTTCCAGTGCTGATTATGTCAGTCATCATAGACCTGCAAGTAATGGAAATCATCCTGCACCAGTTTAGCGAGCAATGAATGTAAAATTTTGAGAATGTAGAATAAATCGAAAGAACATTTCAACGAGCATGTAAAATTTTGAGGCAGAGCAATGCAATGAATTTGAATTTTATTTAGTACGAAGTGGTCTTAACCCTGGAATTATGGAAGATTTTGGGCTTGATAACTTCTAAATTGCCGGTCTAAAGTATATTTAGAATGGCAAAGACAAATACATCTGCGAGGTTAAATTTGGGCAAAATTTCAACAACAAAAAAATATAAATATCTAGAACCAAGTTTTTTATTATTTGGAATTTTGATCAATGTCACCAAAAAATTGGGCGAAAATCATGTTTTTTTTTATGATTTGTTGACAAAATTGAGCATTTATCAACCATTTTTCTTGAAATTTTCTCAAAGTTGGTCAAAATTTTAAAAAATCAGGTTTTTAGATGTTTTTATCTAGTTTTTGAAAATTGATAAACAAAATTTTACTCAAGAATATTTTTTACGTTGCTCGAAAAAATATGTGTAAAAACCGCCAGTTGTTTGGTATTTTTACAAAACTTGGCATTTTTGCCCAAATATAACCAGGTTCAACAAGTCTTTGCCATCCTAAATAGGTATACAATGTACCTTTATATATATACTTTAGACGACCAACAATTTAGCAGTTATGAGGCCCAAAAGGTTTCATAATTCCAGGGTTATGATCAACCTTAAGACACATTTTGACGGTTATAGATTTTTTCGCATTTTTACGTTGTTTGTCTTTTCCCTTATTATATAAACTCACACCCTCTTGGTATTGGATTCATTGAGAGAAAATGACACTTACTATCCTAGGTGCTCTACCACTGAGCTATGACAGCATCTAGTGGCGAGGATCGAGTTTTTAGACATACACAGTGTTCGCCTGTGACATGCCGCAAACCTCAGAGCGATCGCCCGTTTTTTAACGGCGATTCAATTACTTCACGGGAACATACATTTTGCGGAAGAAAATTTTGAAATAAATAACCCTACAAACTGTTTTCCTTGATAAATATATACAAAGACGAAGAGATTTGAACAAATCGTAGCGTAGCATCACAAAAATGAACTGACTGTCAGGAGGACTCGAACCAACGACCTCCATGACTAGTATACGAGGGGCGCGGAAAAAGGTCGTAGAACTAAGCATGCTACTTTGCATAAGCAAAAAAACATCGGGCATACAATCTCCAGATCACACAAACAAACAAACAAACAAACACGGGAGGCGCTGTACATACGACCGATACTACTAGTTTGATTTTTATTTACATTCTTGTCTCTTCGTGCTAATTTTTCACTCGACCTATAATAGAAATGTTATAGGTCTGGTATCTTAAGCTCATTAACCCTAGAACTAGGGGGTGTACCTTGGTTTGCCTTAACAATTTGTCTGCCATAACTTTCTTGGGACTTTCCAAACGTCATTTTATGATTAAAAGTGAACCATTTTATGCTTGGTAAACCTTTTTATTCCTGATCAATAAACCTTATGACCTGTATACATATATCCATACACGGAAACAAACGAACCTTTTCAATGAAGTTTCGAATCATTGAGACTTTTGATTAAAGTTAAGTATGTTATGCTTGGCGAGACTATTTATCACTGTTTCCTGCTCAACAAACTTTTTCAATGAAGTTTCGATCCACCTGTTGCTGTTATTACGCAACAATGGATGGAAATACCCAAACTCTCACCTTAAAGGGACAATCTGTAATTGCTAAAGCAGGACACCCTACAATTAACAACACAGGTATAACTGGTATTCGCATTTATAAATAATCTGCTTATGCAAAGTGCAAACTCCTAAAGACAAGGCGAAATCTGATATTCAATATGATGACAAGATAAAAATACTGGAAGGCTGTCGAATTTGGAAATAATAGTTTAAAACATGTGATATAATATTATATATCAGAACGACTTTATCTCCAATCAGAATTCGCATTTGGCATTTCTGGTACAAGCCTTACTATACCAGGGGTCCATTTCACTAAACTGTACGAAGCTTCGTAAGTCTCAAAATCACTCGTAACTTACGAGGAGTCGTAAGTTCCATTTCACTAAACATACTCACGAATGGTACCCTTCGTAAGTAATAGGGATTTACTACAGGAACCCTTCGTAAAGTTACGTCTAATATCGGGTATTCGTATGTTTACGAACGGTTACTTGAGTTAAGAAGGGTTACATTTTTAGTGAAATGGATCCCTAGTCGTGTGAATTGATAACGTGAAAGCAATCTAATGAATGAAATCTGATAGAAGTAAATGATGAGACTATCGAATTCCAAAATTATAGTTTACCTGGGGTTTAACATGCGAACTTGAGCAGTAGATTCCGCAGATAATATTTGCAGAATAAGGTAGGCCTGCGTGTTTGATAAAATAAGCATAAGCTACCATTATGAAATTGATCTGAGTATGGCACCTCTAATTGTCCCTTAAACGTGCACGTTATTCATTCGTCATTGGAAATACCCGAATCATTCCTTTTTTAAAAGTTGAATGATCTGTATACATAATTATAGACATACGCGGAAATAGCCGTAATGTTACCTTCCATTCAAAACCATTGGATAGGTTGCCACAATAATAATAATAATAATAACAATAATATTACTATATTTGAAATTATGGTTTTAATACTCTCGATAGCATACAACATGTGGGAAAGTTTGCACGATTATCGTAAATCATTGCTATGGTGCACACCGACATCGCCTGGCTAATAATTACTTGGTACAGCAGAGACACTAAAATCAATACCCGGGATCGATACACGTGAATGTGCTATGCACGATTTGATATTCAGACGATAAATCTTTGGATACCGGGGTAGAAAATAATGAATATCTCCCGTAGCCATATTTTTTTCCCTTGCACTTGAATATATGTGTTGAAAGAATATGATAGTCGTTAGCCTGCGTATTGCGAATGAACCGTGCGTATTGAGCTCAAAAACTGACAAAAATTCTGATTTTATATGTGCCGAACTATAGCGCAGCGTAGGCCACTCGTGGAGGCAGTCTAAAAGCAGATGACCTCATGGCGCATACCATGCTCACTCACACACAGAGAGGTCAGTCACCGGGCTATTGTCAAAAGCCTTAGTCGGATGTCCCTCAGCCCATTATGCATCTCAAAACTATTAAACAGGTCGGAACAAAATGGCCATGCGTGGCTGTGGATTCAACCTACCATGAAGATATCGGGGCGATGACACTGTGTGGTGCAATAGAGTATACGTCATCACAGTAGATAAACCCATTTGCTTTATTTAGCAAAGTAGATGAACTCATATTCTTCATTTAACATAGTTTTAACTCATGTTCTTTATATAGCTTTTCTATTGTGCAGATGAAAAATGAGGTGATAAACGCCTGCTACGGACTACAAAATAATGCCTTATGATTTTACTCCATTATTATTGATTCCGTGGTCACTTATTTCTGTTAATAATAAGTTCATAATTATTATAGCCTACTATCGTGGGCAGCATCCGCAATTTCTAGTCTGATTCATCCTATTTCAATAATTGCTATTGCTGATTTCTTGCATAGACGTGATAACGGGCGGGGGGTATATACTCGTACTCAATATTTGACACAAGGGTGGTCCATTTAATTATCCCCAGTGTCAAACTGACCTCATTGTGACCATTTTTACATATAAATATTCACCAGTTTACAGGCATGTTTGACCATTTTTGGTCAAATGCCAATTTTCCCGGACTTTTCTCCTGGCATTTAAACTGTCCTTATTTTACTTAAATATATACTTCTATTAAAACATATTTAATGTGTTTCTGAGATAGCCTCTTCGGGACTTTCCGCATTCGGATTGTGCAACATCAGGTATAAAGGAGTTATTTATATTCTTCTTTAATTCCAAACTCGCGTGATCGGATTGACACGTAATGTTCATTATGTTTATTTGTTATACTTCTATTAAAACATATTTAATGTGTTTGTGTGATAGCCTCTTTGGGACTTTCCGCTTTCGGATTGTGCAACATCAGGTATAAAGGAGTTATTTATATACTTCTTTAATTGCAAACACGCGTGATCGAATTGACACGTCATGTTCATTATGTGTTACTTTACTTGTTACAAATCAACATGTAACCTTCGATAAGTCTTGCAATTGATTATAAATCGCCCCAAAACACTTGTTTGTCCATGAGACTTGAGGGTCTGTATAATTATTTTGCTTCCGAGAACTAAGCGCAAACATTTCTAAATGGCCTGACAAAAAATAGTTGCCCTTTACTATTGTTTACCCACTCGGAGTCCAAATCGATGTCTCCCCCTACATTGCACATCAAAACTGTAGTGATCTTATATTCAAAACTTTCAATAGCCCAGAAAGAGATAGCGAGCAGATAATTCTGCTTGTCGTTTTCATACAATGTAGAGCAGTATATTCATTTTATTTATTTTTTGTTAAAACGTGCCTCACGTGTAAAAGTACTTGCCCAATCCATTTTGACATAACAAAATTGCTAGCACCTCCCTTGCTTCCTAAAGATGTATTCACCAATCTCCTCTCACCAACAAAATTTACACTCCTACCGCACCACCCAGTACAGGGTGGTTAAAAATGAAACCCACTTCAAACAGTAATTATAACCTACTTCCCAAAAATATCTAAAACCTTAGTTTACATAGTAAAGTATATAGACCTTTATGATAATATTAAGACAAAGGTAATTATTTTGAATAAAATTAACGAAAGACACTTTGTCTACGGGTCTCCAGCTCTATTTAAACAGTATGCTTCGACTAATTTATACGTATTTATAAATACGCACACAACCCATGGGGACGACATACCATGACCAGTAAGCGTAACCAAATCCTCATGCCATTGACCACTATCCAGAAAACGATGGGAACTCTTTAGATAAATATCATCAAGTTTAAGTATTAATTGAATAGCAAAATTATTACACATGGGGGGATTTCGAATTCAAAATATGTTATAAAAACAACATTTTGAATGGGACACGTTTACAAGATATACAGAAAGACCACCCGCTGTGTAGGTCACTTCGAGACTTACTGTCTATTATACAAGCTGGATGTTATGGCAGCGCGGAGGTGGTAACGTGCGTATTTATAAATATAAATACAGTCGAAGTATACTGTTAAAGCAGGTCAACGTACAACATGTGGTTCAGCCAACTGCATTTAAACATATTTATTCAACAATCTTTGCACAAGAACAACTGGTAATGATAAGTGAAACAATCCGAAATAATTAGGGTGATTACGTAACTGATGCATGTTTGAAACACATTTTGTACTTTCTTCTCAAAATTTAAAAAAGAATGACCTTCACAATGTTCAAAGTGGCGACACTGACAGAGTGCGCAAGTTGCCCCTTCTAGCTCAAAATACCGGGACAATTTTGATCCAAAATTGCTATTTGCATCTTTCTTTTGTTATGTTTTGCAGCCCAAATTGATAAAAGCAGTGCCTAGCCGCTGAGGGCCATTACGGGCCCGATGTAAATTGAACACACGGGCCTCATTAGCGATGTGTAAGTGTGTAGGGGGTGGGGTGTTTGTGGGGGATGTAAACATCTATTCTCATTGTGATTTTGGTAATGGAGGTTGGTGTACAATTTTTGAACACATGTTGAAGTGGAGCGAAAGTAGCGTGTTGCTCGCGATGCGCCCAAATTTGGTCAGAAACATTCATTTGCATAACATTGAGGGACGACATGAACTACCCCAGGATTTAAGATAGATAGACAAGTTCTTGATTCATCGACTGACTTTTTACTGCAGCATTGCTTCCATGGAGAAATGTGCCCGATAGCAGGGTGACATTTTTTTAAAAACTTTACACTGAGTAGCCATAAATAAGGTAAATAATTTTCTTCATTAGAGGTTTGGGTCCACTGCAGGTGTGGGCATATTCGTGTGGAAATGTATTTCGCTATAAATCTCATCGTAACATTGTAAGCCGCAAAATTCAGCTTCCATTTAAAAGTGTGTTCCCACGATTAAGCACTCCCTGGTTTCTCGAAGTCCTCATTATATCGAGGATAAATGGTGGCAAAAGACTTACTAAGTTACGTATATAAAGTGAAACATTAATTAAAAAGTCCGAAAGTTTTGGCTCAAGGACTTTGCTTTTACGGACCCCACTACTCTCTGTACAAGGCACAGAAAAGGTTCCGTAGTGGGCCAGTAAAAATGCAAAGTAAAATTACTTTTGGGCCTCTAAAAAAGTAAAGGAAGGGGACCTTATTTGGTCCGTATAATAGGCAAAGAAAATATCACATAATAACAAGGTACGTATCTTTTCTTTACCTTTTTACGGGCCCCCTGAGGTCCACTTTCTTTACATGTATGTGCCCATTAATGTATGTTTTACGCAACCCCTTAACCCCCATTTCTGCGGTACTGGTCAAAAGTGGTGTTTTAAACCACCCTGTACTTCGACCTATGGAAATTTCATATCCATCGATAAACAAAGAAGAACTTCATCGTTGCTATTAGAAATCGCACCCTTTACTACGTAATGGCCCTGTTAAGGAAAGAAGAAAAAAGAAATCAAATGATAATAACAAAAAAATTACATTAATATCAATAATTATTAACAATACTATTTTTGTTATAATTAGTATCATACTACTATTGTTATTATTTTCATAATAATATAATTATTATTACTACAATAATTGATGATACAAGTAATCAGTCTGTAAGCCATTGATGATTTAAACGAAAACAAAATGTAACTCTTCTAACCTTATAGAGCGTATATAATGAGATATTCTCTCTCACAGTGAACAGGTAAGTTTCTGTAAAACAATAATAATAATATAATGATTATTCAAATAGGCTAAGTAACATGAAAATTTATTTTAGTTTAATCTTTTTTCGGCCAGTCCCTAACATGTCTCAATCTATTCTGATAGTGCATATATGTGAGTGCACACTATGAATGAGCCGTAAACTCGGCAAATTGTATTCTGAGTTACAGTGTAAACTATGCGTGAAGGTCGTATTCATAACTATCTCAATTCGGTGCGACAAGTATCTCATCAAACACTGTTTAAACCAATCAATAATCCTATTGCTTAAGAGGATAATAAGCTTCTACCTGTTTCTATAGAATAGTTCTTGTCTTTGTTTGCTTTGGCTAAATCCTGTTCAAGTGGTGGACATTGTATTTTATCTAGGTATGTATCAACAATTAACAATGAGAGGACATTCCTGAACCTCGTCACATATATGAATACATTTAAATAGAAGGTGAGGCTTCGTAGCGACAAAGTCGGGAACGTGGTCACAGGATTGAAAACGATGGTATACCACCACCAAACATTGCATTGTGGGTCTGGTAATTGGTGTATTCCAACGATTAGAATATCTTGATTCAGAGGTGCAATAATTATGTGTAATCCGGAGTAGTGAATTATAGGTAGGGACAAAGATTTTCTGGCAGGCAAAAGGGTGGGGGTCATTTTTGGTAGGTCAAAAGATGGGAGGAAGAGACAAGCGATTTTGGCAGGTCGAAGGGGGGAGGCATGATGCGATTTTTGGCACCGATTTTTTTTGCACCGTTTCTATAAAAGTTTTTATTATTACGCTCTAAAAAGGTGTAGGAAAACGTTGGATACACTTTACAATATGCACAATTTCCTGCTTACTGCGCTCTCATTATATGATAATAAAAACAGTTAAAGTTTTCAAAAATGTGGGTTCCCTCAAAATCTAGCATGTGTAAAGTAGGGGATTTGTTTTGGCACATCAATGGGGGGTGGGGCAATTTTTGGCGGACCATTTTCAGAATACACCACCCCGGGAGTACACATAAATATGCACAACCCCTTAATGTTAATAAGGTATTTGAACATGATTATAATGATTTATAGCTGTTATGTACGCACAACAAATTATGTTGAACATGAGCGAAATATTTTGTAACTATGTCTTCCCGTTGTTCCCATTGTCTGCAATTAACGAGCTACATATGTAGCTATATTATTATTATTATTATTATTATTATTATTATTATTATCATTATTATTATTATTATTATTATTATTATTAGTAGTAGTAGTAGTAGTAGTAGTAGTAGTAGTAGTAGTAGTAGTAGTAGTAGTAGTAGTAGTAGTAGCAGCAGTAGTAGTACCATTATTATTAAAGTTTATTTACCTCCTTTTTTAATGGGACAAAATGGCGTTGGCGTATCCTTCGTGGTGTCACAAATATCACGTTGAATGATGTATGGCCGCTGATTAACCTTAATTTCTAAATCTCCGTCTATAAGGGTATATGCTAATAACAAAAAACAAAAAGACATTAGGAAAACAATATGCGCAAATTATTATTATTATTATTATTATTATTATTATTATTATTATTATTATTATTATTATTATTATTTGCGTTTGTAACCAACACTTTTATGGACAAATTTGTTTCCTTTGGCAATTAAAAAGAACAGATCGTAATATTAAAAAAACCCGTCTTTTGGCCTTATAATACAGTTTGATCCTAGGCCTAATACCTCAACACCCATAGAAACAAATATTTTGCCACAACATTTTTGACAACATTTGTAAAACGTTATAGTGTTTTAAAAATGTTTTCATGACCGTTTTCATGAAAGTTTTCATAAACTTTATGATAAGTTTATAATGTTTAAAAGAGGCCCATATGTTCATACACTTCACGGTTCCTAGCTGCTCCTGTAAACATCATAAGAACACAGCTTTATCAAAGGAGATTCAATAGATTACATAACGCATTTTTCATTTGATTTTTCATTTCTTGGCTTACACTGATTTTGAAAATAAACAATATTGTGGCCTAAGTTTGTATGATCTAAATAAAATTTGCCTTTTTGGCGAGTTTAGCCACCTTTAATAGTGTGTTTAATCATATTTTGGTTAATTCATTGTGGTTAAAAAAAAGAATTTTATGAATACTCAAATAAGAAAGGACTTTCTTCTGGTGAGGCGTTTATGATTTACTACATAATCCCAATTATTTTGTGAACTGAGCAGTTTGTTTCCAAACCATGTATTGTGGGAGACTACGTGCATGGATTTGTGTACAATAGAGCATAGCTCCTGAAATGAAAGCGGTAACCTACTTTTAATTCAGTTGACTATGCGGGGTCAAACACAATCATTGTATTCATCTTCTCGTGATATTAACAGTAAATTAATGTCCCATTCAGTGATCCCAGCGAAAGTGTAAAAATATTAAAATTGTGAAATGACAAATTTGGCAAAATATGACGAAAACAGCAGTATTGATGAAGTTTAAGCCCCATTCAAATACATGTATCAGTATATAAATGACAGATTCATGTAAATTCCTAATTTTTGTCTTAAATACACGGCTTTCGGCTGAACCACTAGCAGGGTTTGTTAAAATATTTATGACAATGACAAAAGTACCAAAATCTGTATTTTGATGATTTTTGCGATCGTCGGATGAGCAAATGACTGAATGGGCCTTTAAAGTAACCTACTTTTACCTACTTGTGCGGGGGGTAATAATAATCATTATAAAATAAAGATATCCTAATTTGAAAAACCGTAATTTTGTGATAAACAGAATCTTAGAGTGTTACCATTTTAAAGTTATACTATGTGAATTGAATAGCTTATTATTTCATATTTCCAAAAGTACTTGAATGATTGACAGCTGTAGCAGTGACGCTCTGGACGCAACAATGGCTTACCATGCAATGGATTGCAACGGATTACAAACACTTTCAATGTCCAATTAGTCTTTGTGTGCGATTTAAAATTTGTAAATCAAATATTTGAATCTACCCACTATACTAGGTACGTCCCACTCAACCAATCATACTTTATTACCTCGTATGCCTTAACAGTGACCTACTGGGCCTAATATTTGGTGTGCGCGGCTAAAAATGCAAAAATTAACCCGCAATTTCTACTCTAGACGATTTTATCAGGACAAAATAATACACGTGCATTACGCAAAAATGTTTAACTTTTATACTTTTATGGCCCATAATCAATGTGATTAGATACATACCGCTCAAGCTCAAGCTCATTGATTTCTTCTGACTATACCAAAACATTTTGCTCCATCTTATCTTTTATGTTTTATTCAAATAGGCAATCTCAATTTAATAGTTCGTCTCAAAGCCCCCACGCGCATTAGTAAAATCGTCCTCTTTTTGCGCCTTATACTAGCTCAATTGAGTAAATGTCAGTTTTTTTCACTGTTTAATTTTCTTCAAATCCACCACACAAAATTCTCACATCTGACATCGTCCGACGTCAAAATAGTATAGCCTAAAACGTGAATCTTAATAAAATTCTTCATCTTGACCACAATGAAACTTCCTTGAGAGATGAAAACGGATCTATTCTTGTCAAAAATCTCCCGACAGATTAAAAAACCCGCATTCCGCATTAGGTTTTTAACTTGGGAAGGGCTTTGAAACGAACTATTAATTAAGATGGCCTCATACCCCCACTAAAAACAGAAAACAGATACTACCTGCTGTGAAATTGAAATCCAACTTTGTTTCGCCGTCAAGCTGAATAGGATATGGAGTTACAGTAATGGTGAGCGAAGGTCCTGTAATTTAAAAAAAAAAGAAGATTATTTTACGTAGAATCTACTCTTTGATGAATTAATTATTATTACTAGGCGGTTACCCTTATTTAGCGGTTCTTGGCTGATGTGATTACCTGGCTGATGGTGACTGATGGCTGATTAATTTGAGCTCAGATGACCCCTGGTGACCCCGAAATGACCTGCTAAAATTTGGTTCTAAAATTTGACTGTGGCCACCAAGTTTCATGCCCATGACAGTTTTTACTTATTTGATCTCAGATGACCCCTGGTGACCCCAAAATGACCTTCCAAACTTTGGCTCTAAATGTACCCTCCAAGTTTCATACCCACACGACAGTTTTTACTAATTTGACAAACAAACAAACACACACAGAGACAGACAGACATATTCCGGTGAATTATAGTAAGATACTACTACTACTACTACTACTACTACTACTACTACTACTACTACTACTACTACTACTACTACTACTACTACTACTACTACTACTACTATTTTTATTGTCTCACCACAATTTTTCATTCGAAGCGGTCCGAATGGGGTATCCAATGAGATGTTTGAAGAAATGCCTTCAAAAATAAGGGTTTTGTGCCCAAATTTACCACCATCAGCAGACGTACAGATAACGTAAGCAAGAATCATCACAAACACCAATGAGATGCGTGTTATTGTAAAGGATTTCATCTTCGACAGATTTGGCTTTCATGAAATATTCACACGAATCTTGTGTATTAAGCCTGCAAAGATAAGAATGAATATGTGTTATTGTAATTGTACAATTGTCTTGTGTTTGAACCATCTGGCATGAAACTGTGCGCAGTTGATTAGCGCATCGGAGATCTGATCCGAAGACAAATTTTTGTGCAAATGATGACATTTAAATAGATACATCAGTAATATAAAAGCGAAGAAATTATAATAACAAAAATATTAGAGAGTAAGGGGAACATACTCACCTATATGCTCGGAAGACAAGACGAGGAAACATAAGCACGTCGACACGATAATACGATTTCTACTGTGTCACGAGTTCCAATATATCAAGTCGGTCAATCATTATCCAGGAAATCCAAACCCCACACAAGGTTTATTTTTAGATTACTGTGTCATGAGTTCCAATATATCAATTCGGCCAATCATAATCCGGGAAATCCAAACCCCGCCCATAATACGTGCTTACTGTTTCGCAAATGCGATCAATAAGGTCATACGACCTGACAGTAATGGTCGCAAAAATGTTCACTTGGGCGAAAATCATATTTTTGGTTCCAGTTCTTACGACTTTCATCTGCATAGCAACCCAGACGATCAAGGATGACGATATCAACAATAAGAAAATTTGTAGTGTATGCAATTGCAGCTCATTTGATAAATATGAGTTTGTTAATTGTTCTTTCCGACAACTACGAGATCTGCCGACAAATATTCCTCCAAATACTGCAAACCTGTAAGTACGAACCCTAAAGCTATAGTATTATTGCTTCGTTGCGTTATTTATACTGCCCAATTTAATACAGTCTATGAGCTAAATCTCATGCGGGCCTTAATTAAAGTCCCATTCAGTGATCCCAGCGAAAGTGCTAAATATTGAAATTGTTTATAAATTGCTTAAAAGTGAAGAATAAGTCATTCAAAAGAAAACAGCAGAATTGACGAGTTGAAGCCCCATTCAAATACATGTTGCTAATTTTTCAGTCAGTATATAAATTACAGATTCATGTACATTCTTTATTTTTGTTAAAGGAAGTTAAAGGAACATTAAGCCTTATATGTTAGAAAAATAATTATCAAGCGCGAATCATGTGGTTTTATTTAAAACAAACTCATATTGACCTCAAACAGCCGTCTCTCACCCGGGCACCGAGATTGCCGGTGGCAATTACGTCCCAGTAACACAATGAAGGGTGACGACAATTATGCACAAATAACCATGACGTCATGCCCCAGGAAATTAGCCTCGATTTTCGCCCTCCTCTCAAGATGTGGGTGATAGCGGATATTTGTAATGAGTTAATTTTGTTTACAACTTAGGGAACTTAGGGAAATTATGTAATGAGAGATCAAGCACAATTATCAATAATATTATCATCACATCCAATGTTTTCAAAAATGCTGATTATATTCAAATGATCCTTTAATTCCTTTGAGGAGTGTATAAGACTATTACTGGTATACATGTAAATAGGGAGCGATGCTAGAGGCTGAATAATTAATAGATACATTGAATGAACATAAAATGCAGATAATAATTATAATCTCAATGACCAAATAAAAAAGGCTGAGGGTAGCTGATGAAGCAGGAGACCACGGAGACGGAGTCATTAAAAATAATCCGATGAGAAAACCAAACTTGCACAAAATCAAATATCGTGAAAATGAAAGTTAAACTACGCATTTAAGTGGGGGAACTACTTTGGTTCTCTGCTTTATATGAGTGTCCGCCACCAAAGAGTGGGGGGGGGGGACAAAATTTAAGGGGGAAGTCATAAATATCGGGGCAGCCTCCATCACGGGTGGGGGGCAAGAGGGTACACGACTTTTCACATTCCTATTCACTTTCCTATTCGTACATCGTTAACCATATTTTTTCACATTGGCATTTCATTCAACAGTATCCTACAAGATAACGAAATACACATCATCACCGACAATGATTTGGCTTCTCTAAAATATCTGTGGATATTGTGAGTATTGTGGTTAATATAAATGATATGACAGTACGGTAGGCCCTTGAATGACTTTTTACTTTTTACAAAAGTGTTGTTGTTTCAGCCCTCTTTACAACATAACGTAAGAACCACAGAACCTACAAAAGTATATTTGTAATATTTGAATTCTTCTACACGCTCGCTATGAATTGAGTAATGCACTTTTTGCTAAAGCTCACTACCATTCGCAAAATGCTGTGAACTACTTTTTTGTTGCTGCTTCGACCAACAATACATCGTATACCGGCTATACCCTTAAACATGCGGTGAACTTCAAGTGCTTGAAGCTGCCCAAAACTGATCAAAGTGGGGCTAAAATTAAATGTAAACTTGCAAATGAACTTTCTTTGTGATATTATGTTTGCTAAAGTTTGTTCGGCTTATAATGGGTAGCCCTACCACATGACATTTTTTTAAACAAACTATATGAGCAAACTCCAAGAAACCATGCAAAATCATGAGAACTGCTAAACCCAGTGTTTCCCGGGGTGAGCGGCCACTGGGTTGTGAGCTGTCACTGGGTTTTTCAGTTCTCAGGATGGTGTCTCGGAGTATATAGTGTGTAAAAAAGGCCCTGTGATAGGGCTAATAATAGGCAAAAATTATTCTGTTTTTGTTACTGCGCGCATCAATAAAGTCCCAACTCACGCTCGCTTAAATTCACATAAGCATGCACCCGTCATGTATTACACAACGCGCAACTAGCGTAAGTGCTGCGCTCAACTGCGTGCACGCCATTCTCTATATCAATAGATGTTATGAGTCTTATTTTTTCACCTATTATAAGCGGAACAATTTAAGTTAGCGATCTTTGATCACATTGTTGACCAGTTTTACAGGCCAGTATCAAACCACCCGTATTCAGCATCGAAGTGGTTCAGTAATTCACCTGGGTACCGGATCAGTCTATTTTGGTATGCCTGCGAGTGCCAAATACTTTGCGTGGTGATTGTTTCGATCGTGGTTCGATTACGTAACTTCGCTGGCGAATTCAGACAAATTGGGGTTTTCTCTTTACAGAGGGCGATATTTTGAGTTGAGTGAAAAGCTCGTTTGTCGATTCGCGCAAAGTACTTCACGTGAATCACAACAATACAATACAAACCACTTTTGTTAACACTCAATCAATAAATGGTCAATGATAACCTGTCACTCTACGGTTGTAATTTTTTTATTTCAGGGACTTCGCAAATAATCATGTCCAATCACAGTTCAAGCTACCGTTATCACTAACACATTTGTAAGTAAATTGTATAAGATCTTTAAAGAAACAATACTTAATACAACGATGGTCACGATGGTCATAATTATTGTCACGTGTGATGGGATCTTATTTGACAATCAAATTTATCAATTGTTACACCACCCTTCTTGTTTTAAATTTGAGGGCTTTTTTAGCATGTGGTGTAATTAACAAACATGGAAAATGATTCCACGATTTTGTATGGGCAGGTCAATCAAGGCTTTATACAAGTAAAGAGTTCCAACAAAGTTAACAGGCCAAAGGTTTAAAGTTAGTTGCTGTACACAAGCTTTATACAACTAGGTAGTGCTAACAGTTTGGGGCTGACCAAGTGAAGTCTGGCTAGGAACGTTGAGAGTAAGATCGTGTGACAAGCCATTATGTATCTTTCTAAGGTCACATGAACATCTCTTTTCATTCTGAAATGAGTGTGCTATCCAAATGTCAGTTGTGATTTAAACGAAATGTTAAAGTTTTGCATGTCAAATTTTACACCTGGATCCGAAGCTCGACTAAATAGGATGCGGGCTTTCTAATTTTGTGATTTCCAGGTATGGCAGATTTAATAACTTGAAAAACATCTTCGGCATGTTTAATGGATCCAGTAATTTGACAGTTATGTAAGTAAAAGGGCTATGTTGTGTTTTATATTAGACTTTTGAATACAACTTATATTGACGGTATTTCGTTTTATACCAGAAGTGACCCCTTAATGACCTTTGACCACAATTAAAAACCACATATACACTGGGCATTAAACCATAATTCATGTGTGAACATACCGTTAGTGTCCTACTTGGTATTACGTTTTATACCGTAAGTGACCCTTTAGACCCGTATGCATAAAGCAAGTTAGACCCGGTTTAACTTTAAACCAACACAGAGTACCGACTTTACTATGTTTGCTTGTCACCTACGGAGTGCAAAATAGTGTACCTCTAGATTATTGCGCTATGCGCCGGGCAAATTCTCCCTCTGATTGAAACATCAGTGATTTTAGCGTCACTGGTGTCATTCTTTGGTTCCGCTAAGGCTGCGTTCACATAGAAGTATACGGTATACGGTATTCGCTATACGAAATACGCTCATTCGATCAGGCTGAGTTCATATAGGAGTATACTATGTGAACTCAGCCTGGTCAAATGAGCGTATTTCGTATAGCTAATAGCGAGTATACATTTGTAGGTCAGTTTACCAATTTTCTTCGTCTAATCAAATGCTTGTAACTTTACTTCTTGAGGTCACATTGCATTCAATGAGGTGTCATAATGTGCAGAATTAGATAGTGCATCTATTACAAAAAAAATGAATTTACCCACATATGGTTTAGTTTTAAAATTAGGACGGTATACGCTGCCCTAAAATCGACCACGCACGATTTCCACTATACATGCTATACTATACTATACGCAGGTATACGGCCTTTTCGAATAGTGCCTTATGTGACCCGGTACTATGAAATTACATTGCCCGATTTAAGCTATACGCGTGCACCTGCAAAACGTGCACCGTATACCCGAATAGTATACTTCTATCTGATCGTAGCCTTATGTGACCCGGTACTATGGAATTGCATTGCTCGATTTAAGCTATACGCGTGCACCTACAAAACGTGCACCGTATACCCGAATAGTATACTTCTATGTGAACGCAGCCTAAAGAACGCCTTGAAAAAAAAAAAGCGCAGTGATTTATAGTGGGCTATGCACCAGTGCACTCTTATACTCCGATATAGAAATCCTTAACCAATCTTAACCAATCAGTGTTTACGTGGCCCTCTCTTCTAATTATTGGTTAAAAGCCTTAAACTTTGCCACTGTTTAACATCTTATACAATTATTGCTTAAACCTTAACCCAATAAATGCTTAAATGCTTTAAACAATTGCACGTTTAAGGCTTTAAACAACCAATTGTTTAAAGATTTTAAACGTTTATTGCTTAAAAGACGCTCGTCTTAAACAATAATTGCTTAAATATATGAATAGGTCAATATGATTGGGGCTTTCTTTCATTCTTTTTTTTTTATTTTATACTGAAACATAATTCATGATAGATTTGAAGTCATCAGATCTTGGTCAGCTGTGAGATTCGTTCAAAAATACAATTTCATGCATAAAGTATTTTGGGTTTTTTTTATCAGTTCAACCCGCTATGTATCCGGGCAATATATCCGAGTAAAAAATTAAAATCTAGTATAAGCCTTTCTCTCTCGCATGCATTACGATACAATGCTAAAATACAATGCATCAACCCTAATAAACTCACACAATCGATATGGTATCCATCTCGTCTACATTGTAAGCTATGTACGTATGCCCTATACTGAACATCGCGGTACACACATTGGTGATACATGCACCGTGCACGTAGAACCATGGAGGTATATAAATAAATGGAGAATGATCGCCAGAATTCTAATCTCCTAAGTGGAGATTATCCCGTTACCTCTATTCAATGAGTCACCAAACTTGAATTGACCAGCCACTTCAGCCAAGCTATTGATCTACACGATGGTTATGAGCCTCTACCATGGTTCATTGATTGTCACTCCCAAAATTTCCTCATAGGAATTGACCCTACATTGACCCGTACCGGAAGCCTTGTAAAAGAGACTGTATAATGACGTCAGCTAGTCAATCAGCTGGTTCAAAGTCACCAGTTTTGATAGCTTATAGTTTCAATGTATGATCGTGCGAAAACCCGAAGAAATTCGGATGTTCTGTTCTCAAGTTATGAAACTGTTTTCTACACTAGTTGTGCCGTAACTTGACAAATATACTTAGTTTTCATGTTCATATATCAAGCTTTTAAGGGGGTCTAAGGGAGTTCAAATATAGTGCAAATGAAAGCAAAACGTTTTTACCTTCCGATTGTGAAACAATTATGTTGGGCCAATTTGGGCCATTTGAGTTACGAGCGAGCAAAATTTACCGGAAGTACTTCGGAATTCAAGCAAAGTGATGATCAGACAATCTTTTCTAGAGAGAAATTGATTTACGGAATGTATAGGCCCTATATACTTTGTTTAAACAGTTTCTCATAGTTTAGTGTATGATAATCGTGATTTTGGTTGAAGCTTCGGGTCAAATTGATTGAGTGCCATGACGGATATGTCATGTTATTTTAAACTTTTAATTCTGTAGGCCTATTGTCATGAAATCGTATAGGCCGCCTAAATCATCATCAATAAACTTCTCATTGTATAATAAATAATTACCAGTATTTAGGCCTGAATGATTATTAATATTATTAGGAGGCTATAATTTTCTTTGGAGGGAGGGGTTCCAAATATACGGGGGGTCATAACTTTTTGGAAAAAAGTCATAATTCAATTTTTCATGACCAAAATGTAGGGAGTCACAAGATGACAACAGATAAGGTGTTTCTTTTTTCAAAAAGACTGATTTCTTGATGCAATTTAAGCACTCAATTTTTGGCGAAAATGAGATTTTGATATCAAAATTTTATGAAACATGAGCACTTAATTTCCAATAAGTATAAACTTCATTTTACCCCATTGAAATCAATGGCCAGTGAAACAGACTTCACAATGTAATCAGCTTAGCATAATCAATATAAACCTGATATTGCCTATTCAACAATAATTGGTCATAACCAACGTAGTACAAAAGAGGCTTGGCTGGATCATTCTCCATTTATTTATATACCTCCATGGTAGAACAGTACAGTACAGTATCGCTAGAATGTCAATCCCAATGATGTTGTTAAATCTAGCAAATAAACCCATAAATATCCATCCTTTATGTCTCAACGATGTCTATGCATAACTTATCAAACGAATCTCGAGTTTGGTGCAACCTGATTGACTCAAACCTACCTATTTGAACGAAGTTTCAGGACTATAAGCGACACGACCAGCATTCACTCGTGGCCGCCATGCTTTGTCATTTTAAACAATAATTGGTTAAAATTCCGCGGCGCGAGAATCGGCGAGATGTATCGTTAAAGGGACATTCAGCATGTTCTGGTAAATTTTTAAGTTTCAATGTTTGCAAAAAGACTTGTATAATAACCGACCATTATAGTATAAACTATAGTACGTTTAAGGGACCCTTGGACCAAGTTTGCAGGAAGAGAGGTAGAAGGTTGATTTGAGGTGCATGTGCTTGGTTAGAATGTTAAATGAAAGTTTATACTTGGCCTAGCACCTACGGACATGTGCAGACGTATGACGATGTTAACCTTGCGTGCATGCTTTATACCTAATTCATTTATTTACACATGTCACACAAGAAGCATATTCGAAAGGTTAGCTTCAGGCGACGTCGCAGTAGATGCTGGTAGATACAAGTATGAATACAACATCGTCCAAGTGTATAATCTCTTATAATCTTTATGTCCGAGAATTACTAAAGTTTGTTAATGATGTTCTATATACGTCAGTGGAGAATTATGCTATGTCACCGCATCCGCAGTAGGCATATGTGGTACAATGTCATTAGATACTAGGACGAGTATCCAGAATCAAAGGTCTTTTGACAGCAACGGTTGAGTACACATTCTCTAAACCCGGGATAAATAGACGGATTTGCACTACGGACCTTTAGTTCAGGCCATACACACAGAATATTTTGTTTACTCACCAACAAGCATTATAAATGCAGGCATGTATTAAACATGTTTAACACAAAATAAAAAAATCACAAAAGTACAAACCAATACTTTGTAATTCAGAATAATATACTACATTAAATTTAACTTGTTTCCACAAAGTATTCTTCACACAATCGATATATCTCCCATGCCATTTTAGTTAATTGACCCCGTAGTTGATATCAGAACCTTCATCAACCATCACATAGGTATTCCGTATCTTTAAAAATGGCCGCAAAAATATCTGTGACATTATTTCCAGCTTGAATACTTTCTTTGAAAAAGAAAACGTGGAGGGAAATTCCATTTTGTTATAGACTATATTTTCATTAATACAAGTTATAGGCCTATGATGTAAAGGTATTAAAAGAAAAGAAATAGGTAATATATTAATCAAATCAAGAAGAATATCAAAGAAATCATCCTATATACCCGCACATTACACTTGAGGCAGGCCTGTATTATGATTATAGGCCTACGGTAAATATACTTTTATAAGATAATAGTTACGCTAAACAAGAAACTTTTCGTGCTTGGCTGATCCTCACTTGATGAAGATCATTATTGATTTATCGTCTGCAGAGATGCCTCCTCTCCAGGCCAATGGTACGTTCAAATCGATCGGTTGGACGTCCAAAGGTCCCATAAACGTATTATAGACAAGTTAAATATGAAGAAAACTATTTTGGCACGTCAAGTGATCATGTCTGTTATGCCCAGTGCGTTCCAAGATCCTGCCTTGATCACATTAATTAATATTCCTTTATTAGGATTGCAGGCATTTGCCGCTATAAAATTTAGACTTACTTTATCTTGTGATCAAAATACGCTTGCAACAAAACGATATATTCACACACACACACACACACACACCCCTACTCGTATCCACCGCCAAACGAGGACACCTAACTTTTAACAGTAAAACCGAGGACCTTATACATTTGAATTTTCACATTCTAACCGTGGACTTTTGTGTGAAAACATGACAATTAATCGACTAACCGAGGACCTCGACATATTACCGGCATTGGGGACCTACCCCCTATGCAATTTTGAGCTGTATAGCGCCCTCTGCAAGCGTTAAAAAACGAGGACGTCCTCGTTTTTGTGTGTGTCTGCAGTTTATAAGTGAAATGTCAAGTGGGTGTCCTCGTTCGTAGGTGAAAACGCACGCACCCCCACCCACCCCCACACCCCACACACCCCACACACACCCACCCCCACAAACATATAGTTTTGAGTATAGGCCTATAGTGTTGAGAAATTCATAACTTTCACAAATCATGCTGTTTTGTCAAAATAAATATTGTTGCAATTTTCATTTGTTATTTTAAGTTGATTGCGCCACATCATGAGATCAAAATATTAACATTCTAAAAATTCCGTTGACCATGCCCACAAAATCTGTAAATGTCCCTTTGAACAACTAGGATTTTTCCGTAACTAACCCACTTGCTTTAAGGCTTTAACTTGTGAAAAGTTAACGGATCTTAAACTTTTCTGTTTAAACCTGTTAAACCAAATTGTTTAAAAGAAAATATGTGCCTTTAAACAGATATTGGTTAAAATCGTAAGCAATGTTTCGTAAACAGCGCAATCTTAACTTCTCCGGTAAGAGTGTGTGCACAGGCATAACACCTAGCCGTTGATCCACAAGCCTCAGCACACTTTTACAGGTTGTCGCTGACCACTACAGGCCCACATCATTCCTTACACCATTTAACAACAATTCAGATACTTTGATGCTACGAGAGCGCACACCCTCACATTCCACAAATAACCTTCACAACCAAGATCAGCTCCCCGAGTTTCGCACGGGTTACAACGAGACAATTATCAGTAAGTTACTTGTCCAGGGGAATTTCAAGCTAACTCAATTTTTCCACGAGACCGCACTTGGCACCGCCGGGGTTGAACCCGCAACCCCTCGCACTATAGTCGAACGCCTTATCGATTGAGCTAACTTAATTTGAAGCCGAGCACCATGTCATATTCAAGCTCGGAACCTTATATCCCAGTGGGCTAAACACCAAATTTGATTCTTTCAAATTTAATCTTTTCTTTTGTTTCTTTTAGACCTGTTTATTTAATTTTGATTTTTCTATCTCTTGCTTTCGTATTTGCTCTGTGTTGCGTGTAATTGCTTTACCATTGCTTCTTTTCATGCTCCCCGCATATGAAAAATCCCACCCACCAGTTTAAGCCTAATCGGACGAAGTTTGCGTCGAAGCGCGGCGAAACGCATAGCCGGACAGACACACATAGCTCATGATTTTATTAGTACAGATAGAGTATATCATATTGTTTATCAATTTATTTTCTATTTTTCTATTTTTCCATTTACCACTGAACATGATAAATAATTAATTTGCAGAGATCTGAACAGGAACCAAATCTCTTCAATTCAAAAAGGAACTTTTGATTCTTGTCACAATTTAACTACTTTGTAAGTATTGATATGGACATGACAACCACTGTTTTACGGTATTGTCATGGCTCTGTTTGTTCTTTGTTTATTAAGATTTTCTATTGAGTTAAAAAGCTAAACTTGAAATTTAACTATTATAGGCAAACGTTTTCAAATGACACCAAAGGATACATTTTGTATGTATAAAATAACTCAGTGCCGAGAAACCTAGCCAAATATGCAAAACAAGTTAACTGGTATATGATTTCAGAATTCTTTTCTATAAATCCAAAATTTGAGTTGATGTTACGTACGTACCTCAATTACAATTTCGTGCGAAGATTTTATAGCACTTTCTCAATGTGACTAACCAATCACTACACATTGTCGGCTGCTTCGCGCGAAATGATTCAATGTGTAGGGCTTTGAACTTTTACTTCAAATAGTGTGACACGGAAAATTTTCGCGCGCTCGCAGATACAGGGTGAGTCAAAAAAAGTGCAATAGAGAAAAGAATCAATTTTTACTTAAGAACCGAGTTGAACTTTTTAGGTTTGAAAACATTTTATATATGGTATATTCATCAGTGACCTTGTGTGAAAAAATTAAGGAAGTAGCATTTACCGTTTTGTTTTTATTACACATTTTATAGCGATACCCAATTTTAATGTTTGTCCAAGAGACATCTAATATTTGAATATCAGTGCACTCTGTAAGGTAGATTTGGAACAACTGGCATTTTCTTAACCTCATTGGCATTGAAATAAAATGGAGCACCCAAAGTGTTATTGCCCTTGGTCTTGTTTAAGGAGAAGAAACATTATTTGTTGTTATTTTCATTTTACCTTTACTTTAAAGATGTTCATTCTCTATCAAAAACATACAAATTTGCAGGCGGGTTTTTCAAATGTCAAAATGAAATGCGCGCAAATTGAAATGGAATGAATTACAAAATATCCAGTAAGTTGGACATATTGGGATTAAAAAACTGGAGTTGGAGTCGAGTGAGGTATGAAGGACTTAAAGTAATGTTAGAAAGTTTGTTTGAACAGAAAAAAAGAAATTAAAATAACGCAAAAATCAACCTTATTTAAGTTAAAGTCAGTTTTAGATATCGCGCCTTCACCGCGCACTGTGTGCTCTCATTCAAAATGCATGGTACCTCGTGGACAAATAACGAAATTGGGTATCGCAACAAAAGGACTCATCAAAATTAAACGGTAGTTGCGATTCACTTCATATTTTCACAGAAGGTGGCTACTTAGTGTAGCATTTATAGACTCTTTCAATATTGGGAAAATTCGATTTGGTTCTTACATAAATATCGATTCTTTGCTCTATTGCAGTTTTTTTGACTCACCCTGTATCTCCGTAAAATTGGGCCGAACTAATGCTCACTGGACATTTTTTTCTTTGCCTCCCCGACAAAAAAGTAAATAAACAAATGAGTAAATGAGAAATACTAAATAAATAAATAAATAAATAAATAAATAAATAAATAAATAAATAAATAAATAAATAAATAAATAAATAAATAATTACAAAATAGGGGACGCGCTTTCAAGATTGTTTACTCTCATAGAACAAGAAACGTTCGCAAAACTAACGGCTTAGTTATTTGCAAACCTTTACCATAATCTAGGAATCTAATATTATGAATTATTCATAACCAATCGATAGCTGGCTTCCTTTTTTAGCTCGCAAAATAGCGGCATTTGTCATAGGTTTGCTTTGCTAATAGAGCAACCGTGATTTAGTGTCACCTCCTTGACCAATTCTAAAACTTTTAATTTGAAACAATGTAAAAACGTAGGTGCCATGGGTTTGTGCAAAGGTTTTGTGTCACATGTCACGACGGAGATGCCGAGCGATGCATAAATATTAATTTTCGACATGTAGGCCTATACGTTCTGATGAGCACCATGACCTTCAGATACCGACAACCTACACTGTGATTGGGAGAGATTATCGATGTGTGATGCATTATTATACGAAGATTTTTTATGAAAAAAAAACCGATAAATTAATTGTTCTTTTATGGCGTCAACAGGTACCTGTCATATAACAAAATACAAAACCTTAGTCCGGGATCCTTCTTGGGATTGAACAATTTGAACATGCTGTAAGTATCTTATTTTAACCAATAGTTCTGGGACTTCTAATTTTTTTGTATAATTTTGATTTATAAACCACCAATGTATAAAAATTTGACCTTTATTTCTTCCAACCGCTCCTCTAACTTACTTTTATTTATTTGCAGTGAAATGTACGGCATGCAAATGACTTCAATCAAGGCAGATTTGTTTAACAAAATTCGGCAAACAATTCAAATACTGTAAGTGAAGTTCCATTTTCAAACAGTTGTCGTTTTTCCTTTAATTTCATTGGTTCTTGCCCGTGTTGTAGATGGCATTATATACCTCATATATAAATTCCTGTCATCGGATTGGTTAGAAGTGTGGTCATTAAATTAGCTACGCCCATCTTTAAAGAATTACGTAAACACTGGACTATTCCTCGGGCAATAGTTCATTTGTTGTTGTTGTTTTTTTACTCTTTCCCGGGCAATAGTCATTTAAATCTCTCTTAAACCTTAAAAGGAAATTGAAAGGAATAGATGTTAACAAAGTAAATGATTAAATCTTGATTTGATCTTAATTGAATGTTAATATAAAAATTATTTCAGGTATTTCACTGCTGTAGGACTCAACGAGATAGAACCGGGGGCACTGAACTTCTCATTAACGTAAGTATTCCTCTAATAATTGAAAATGCAGTAATGTATTTTGAAAATCTTGTAGCTCAATATGTTGCCGAACTATAATAACACGTAATATACGCAGAGGTGTACAGTCCGAGGGCAGGGGGAGGTCAAATTACCCCGATAGGTCAAAATATCGGAATCAAAAATTCTAATGTGCATCTTTCTGTGGTCCGGGCTTGGGTCACACAATTGACATTTGCAAATTTTTGCGCTTATTTGTCCCGGTACAGTCGTTAAACACAAAAATCTGTGTCCGGTTGAAAAATCAACAGATCACAGATTTTTTACAGAAATATAATATCCTAGTGACGTCATTGGGAGGGTCGGTGAATTTTACAACCCTCGGGTGTCACTCGAATATAAAAATGCTACGCAAACTTGTTAGGGGGTCATTTTTGGCATTATAGACGTTTACGACTCCAGTTTTGGCTATTATATATTTTAACCTTATAATCCCATTTAAAGTTCCATTTTGTGGTTAAAGAGCATTATTTTCTTCTTGTGTGAACTAACACCATCAATTAGTGAAAATATAATTTTAAAATCTTTACAAGCTCCAAGTTTGAGACGTATCTAGAAAATAACAATAGTATTGTTAGATAATAATAGTATTAGTTGACTAAATTATAATTCTATTCAACTGGACTTACTATTTGTGATGGCTACGGTATCACGTCATATCCATGACGCATCATCAGGCCGACTGGTCTTGAATTGGCTCTGTATTCTTGACCTGTGACGTCACGATGGTAGAAGTGACGTCACACGAGAGTCGTCGAGGGATCTTCCTGATGGTCGGTTCGTAACTCTTGGACAAGTTGTGGCGTAGTCCCCCTCCGCGATTCAAAGTTGGCTCCTCCCTGCGAACATATATAGCTTCCTTCACCCCTCTTTCATACCACCTATGTTCTTTATCAAGCACAATAACGTCCTTGTCCTCAAAGTTGTGTTTGGCTGCTTTGAGGTGCGTGTATACCGCCGAGTCGTTGAACCCTGTTGAACTGGGTCGACGATGTTGATACATGCGCTTGTGAAGCGGTTGTTTTGTCTCCCCTATGTAGTAGTTCTCACAATCCGAATCCTGGCAGTTAATCGCATAAACAATGTCGCTTTGTTTGCGTTGCGGGATCTTATCCTTCGGATGGACTAACTTTTGTCTCAGAGTGTTGCAAGGTTTTAATGAGACAGGGATCTGGTGCTGTCCGAAGATCCTCTTTAACTTCTCAGAAACATCTGAGACATAAGGGAGAGTGATACCGAACTTGCGGGTGCTCGAAGCGGTGGTAGAAGATTGTTTGGACGATGTTTGGTCCTTTTGCGGTTTCAAAGCTTTATGGAACGTCCAGTCCTTGTACCCACAGGTACCCAAGGCCGACTTCAGATGTTCGCGTTCACCAGCTTTAGCTTCGTCCGTTGACGGATGGTCTCCGCGCGGTGAAAGAGCGTTTTGATCACACCGAGTTTGTGAATAAGTGGATGATGGGAATCGAACTGTAAATATTGGTCCGTATGTGTGGCTTTCCTGTATACTGATGTTGAGAGAGTGCCGTCTGACTGAATTTTGACCAAACAATCCAAAAAGGGTAACTCGTTATTGGTCGCACCTTCTTGGGTGAACTTGATATTGCTGTCAACAGAGTTAATGTGGTCAAAAAACGGATCTAGTTCGCTCTTTTTGATCTTAACGAGAGTGTCATCGACATATCGGAACCAATGCGACGGTGAAATACCACTGTAAGAGTCTAGTGCAGTCTGTTCAAAGCGTTCCATGTAAAGGTTCGCGACAATTGGGGAAACAGGGGACCCCATCGCACATCCATGATTTTGTTTGTAAAATTTCCTTCAAACACGAAATAAGTTGAATTGAGGCACAATTCCAAAAGCGAACAAATTTGGTCCACGTTCAAGTTGGTTCGTTGACCTAGGGTATTATCAGCGTGTAAAGCTTCCTTGACTGCGTTTACAGCGCCCTCCGGTGGGACACTAGTGAACAAGGCCGAAACGTCGTATGAGGTGATAGTTTCGTCAGATTCAACCTTAATGTCCTTCAATTTGTCCACAAGATCGGTAGAGTTGACAACATGATGACAAGATTTGCCAACTAAGGGCCCAATAATTCCAGCCAAATGCTTAGCGAGATTATAAGTCACTGATGAAATACAACTGACAATTGGTCTCAAAGGCACATTTTGTTTATGAATTTTTGGTAGGCCGTCGAATCGAGTCACTGACTCAGATGGGCTGAGTTTGTAATACAACGTACGATCGATGGCCTCAGATTCTTCCAAAGCTTTGAGGGAATCACTAACTTTCTTCTTGTAACCAGAAGTAGGATCCCTCTTGAGAGGTTGGTAAACTTTTGTATCACTCAAAAGATCGTTGGCTTTGTTTACATAGTCAGATTTGTCAATAACTACTGTGCATCTACCTTTATCAGCCGGTAGCACTAAGATGTCAGAGTCTTGGTTTAGTGCTACAATCGCCTCCCGCTGTTCCTTGTCCAAGAGTTACGAACCGACCATCAGGAAGATCCCTCGACGACTCTCGTGTGACGTCACTTCTACCATCGTGACGTCACAGGTCAAGAATACAGAGCCAATTCAAGACCAGTCGGCCTGATGATGCGTCATGGATATGACGTGATACCGTAGCCATCACAAATAGTAAGTCCAGTTGAATAGAATTATAATTTAGTCAACTATTTGATCTACCTGGATGATTGATAATATTCATAAATACATAATAATAGTATTGTTTTACCAACATCATACCCCATTTAAGGATAATACGCCATTTAAGGTATTTAATCTTGACAGTAACGCAATGTTTAGGGTGGTCAATTTGCTACCGTCATTTACGCCATTTGGCCTAGCATTGTAGGGGCAAAAGAGCGCAAAGATAATAAACCCGGTTCAAAAATTGCCAGGAATGGTCGGTTCCCTTCAATTAAACCCTCTTATCGGGTGACTGACGGTATGTCACTTGACTTTGGCTGTGGCTGGTTTGAAATGGATTATTTCTTTGTTGTCACTGGAAAGTCCATTATGTTTTGAAAATTTAGATAAGCAGTATTGCGCTGGGCCATCGAAATGTGAAATATTAAAGTAAAAAAATAAATACAATGTTCAGTTGGAATGGAAGCTTGACATGCCTATAATTGGCTAATTATTATTGGTTAGTAATTACAATTTACAATACAAAACTTCTATTCGTTACGGTAATTCAGATTCAATCCATGCTTGGATGGACTGTAATCGCTTAGTTCATGTATTATTAATATCCTTTATGCCCTCTAATTAACCTATTGCACGATAGTCAAAGGCATTTACAAAGCTGCATTTTGCAGAAAACTCCATCAAAATTGAACAACTAGTTCCAAAGATATGAGCAATTAAATAGGTTCCAAAACAACAGGAAACAAAAGGGAATATCTTTGTTTAGCTATATCTCAAAATCAATATTACTGAGGTTCGACTGATTTTGCTTGATCACATCACATTACTGATTTACATGATTTGAATTTTTACAGAGAGTTGGAGATAGGATATATGCACTCCTTTCCCGGTAGAATATTTGCTACATCAGACGGTGACACGGAATTGTAAGTTTGAATCAGATGACGATAACATTTTATATTTTAATATACAAAATGATGCAAATGTATCATGAACTCCTGTAGTAACAAGATGGTAAGAACAGCTAGCCAATGTTTCGGTCTCCTTCGTCGTACGACCTCTTACCTTACTCCTTCTCAGAGAGCAAAGATCTACGAGAGTGGTCAATATGTAATGAATTTTGTTTACCTTTAACCCCATACATTGATTATTTTCTTAAAATTTCTTAATCATCATAAAGAATAAACCTTTGTCTTTGTAACCATACATGTATAAAAATGATACCACATACTTGAATATGTAAAATCATTAGCATAAAATCAGTAAATTGCAGACACTACAAAGTCACACACAAAGGCGAGCCTTTTGTAGTGAAGACACGCGCTTAATTCGTCAGAGGACTGGAGAACCTACATTAGAAACATATCTAGTTTGGGTCATCAAGAAAAAGTGGGTCTGAGGTATGGTCTGCCTTTAGTAAAACCAGAGACACGCCATTAAACTTGGATAGAAACAGGGCGTCAATAAACTTCAACAATTTTAGGACTTGAATGGAAGCAACAAAAAGTGGGACGATGTAAATTCAGATATTAACAATGAAACAAGTGTAAGAGTTTGTATTCAGTACAATGATAGTTGATTCAAATTAAACAACATTTTGCGCATGCGTAGATGGGATGACAAATACTGAATGCTGGAAATGTATGAAAATTACGAAATTTCATGAATGCCTCGTAAAAAAATTAATGATTAGTGTGAGATTTTACGGATAATCTCAACCTCAAATAAACTGGTACAAATTGAAATACAAATGTCTCACCCATATGAGGGCCCCTTTCTCTCCCGCTTTCCAACTCCCCCTCATTATTTTGTTAACTTGAACTTTACTTTTTCATGTTTTAGTGAAACTATGACTGTCCTTTCTGAAGATGAAAAACTAACTGATATCTCAACAAAGGCATTTGTTGGAATACAACATATAAGAAAACTGTAAGTTCGCACTTTTTACACGCTTCCCAATCGGAATTCTGATGTCCCAGAAACGTACCCTTACCATTGTAAAATCTTTAAAATTAATATTTGAAAAAAAAATTATGTTGTTAACATCTGCAAAGATCCACTTTCTGGTAGAGGCGTCGAATGGCGTCATAGGACCTTTCAGTCGAATAGGCCTATATGAATATGTTATGAGCAAGATTGCGTAAGGAAAAAAGAGCTAAACCCAGGCTGTTTGTGGAAACATAATGTACTTCAGGAATTAGGATTATTGATGTACAGTAATACTATTTTTTTTCTTTACAATTAAACATATAGTTCGATATGTGGACACAACTTGAAATACCTGCCAGGAGATCTGCTTACTAACACTGAATTTATGTCTGTGTAAGTATTTTTCATTATTGTTGTGGAAATGTTTTCCTGGCCAGGCAGAAAGCTTATAGTTGTTTTTCCATACCAAATTTGTGGCATTCTATGTCAGTTCAAGTTAAAGAGCATCCATTTCCTGAAAGCTCCAGCTGCAAAAGTATTAAACTTGAGCAAGTTGTAATGTGACTAATGTGGTACTTATCAAGGTTATAGAACTTTATTAAACGAGTGCACCTGTAGCTGTGAGTGCTCTGTAGCTCTGAGAGCACCGGCAGCATAATAGCGATACTGTTTGACCCAGCTGGTGAGAGCAGTGGTAGCATGACTGTTAGCGATACTGTTTCACCCCTGATGACCCTTTTGACTTTTTGACATGTTCCCGTCATATCGAGGATTCTTCTTACCACGTTTGAGCCCAATTGTGCATACCTTAACGATTAACCCCATATAACATTTGACCTCGGTTTGATTTTGTTATGGTCCAATCAGGCGAAGCTTACAATCTTGATCCCAGATGACATTTGACTTCGGATGATCTCGATCTTATTTTGCGCATGTATTCCCCTCGTATCGAGGATTCCACCCACCAAGATTGAGCCCGATCAAATTTGAAATTTTGACCCTTGACCTCGGATGACCTTGAAAACCATTCGGTCAGCACGCTTTTTACGGTACCGATTCATATCCGAAGCGCGGTCAAACGCATAGCCGGATAAATTCCGCTGGTTATTTTAATGATATAGATGATTTGATTCGAAGTGCAGCCAGCAATCACATCTGCGAGTTTGAGCTTTGGTGGTCTCTTTCACAATGGCCTTTACTTTTTCTTCACATTGTTAAAACATGAATGGAAATCTAATCTAACGAAACATGAAATAGTGAGAAATACTACTTAACTAGAGCGGTTACCGCACCATTGCAGACCAATCTTGGAATTTTCCAAAAACTATTTCAAGTCTGTAATTTACGACTTCGTGATTTATCTTGATATAATTAGTTATTTACATGAATTAATATTTGACTGACTAATTAAATGACTAATAATTATTAATCGAAAATCTGATTTTTGATTAATAATTAAGCATTACCAATGGCTATAGAAGGTTTGTATGAAAAATTACTTTAGAGAGGGCATATCTAATCCGTAAATTTCATTAACATTATTCAAATCCATTTGTTACTCATATAGGTCCCTAAACCAAAATCTTCTAGAAGAATTACCCGACGGATTTCTACGATCATCACCTAATTTGAAGATTCTCAGCTTGTATGGAAATCGGCTGAAATATATCTCTAACGGAACTTTTCTGGGATTAACAAGTTTACGGACATTGTAAGCAAAAGCTTCAAGTTGAAACGTTGTTCAAGATAAAAACCCTTTCTAGATGTAATACGGTATTCAAAGTTGTGTATACTCTCAGACATCTGGGAAATGTTCAAATTGTGATTATAGTCGGGTAAAAATTGATTGTGAGTGTAAATTTAGGCATGTTAGGTATGACTAACATTTTTTTTGCTTTCATGTTGTCCGAGGTGTAGAGAATAACCCGTGGGCATTACGAAATAGCCAGGGTCAAAGTTTATACAGGGGTCAAAATTCATAATTTTACTTTGATACTGCCATTTAAACATCAATAAAATGAATGAAAAAGAGCAAGGAAGTTTTCTAAAAAATCGTGAAATAAAAGGAAAATTTTCCTCATATACCTGTCATATTATTTGTCTAAATTTAAAATCTACATAAATAGCGCTCTCAATTGTCACACAAATATACAGTTAATAGAATAAAAAATTCACCATAAAAAGGAGAAAACTGAATAATTTGATAAAGAAAGAAAATTAATGTAAAATGTAGACAATAGTGTGAAAAATAGTTCGTATTTTCCAAGTCTATAATTTATAATTGCAAATGTTTTGTTAGAAAAAATAATCAAAAAACAACCGGGGAATAAGCAAGAGGTTTATCCTTTTTTTCAGGCTGTTGTTTCGAAACCGAATCACTTACATTCCTCCGTTGACTTTTCAAAACACAAACTTGGCAGAATTGTAAGTACCTGTTTAAAATAATACGAAATGTTAACCCTCCAATCAAAATCCCATTGTGCTCTTCTGACAGAACATTAAAACACTGGGCAGAATGAAGGGGTGTTTGTTTTGTGTCTTGATGATATTCCATAATGTTAATGATGAATTTATGCATCCCTCTTTTAAATAAATAACACGACGGGAATCTCCTCCAACTTTTTTTTTAAACTCTGTTTAAATTAATTATAAATTCAGCTCTAAAGCAGTAACAATATTCAGTACCAATATTTGTGCCATTCACCTGTTTACATTAATCTATGCAAAAAATATATAATTTATGTACACGTAATAACAATTCGTTTTCTTCATATTTAGGTTTATATTCACCAACAATATCGCAAATATAAGCAAAGGTGCGCTACAAACAAGCAATCGCACTATTAGCAAATTGTAAGTATATGTTATAAAATAAAAATTCGCGATATAATACAAATTTTACATGTTTTATGGCAAATTATTAAAAATTTACATGGAACACTTTTAAATTATTATTATAATAGTTTAACACAAGAGTGTAAGGCCCCTACCGGTGTTAGGAACTTAAACATATGGCTCTAATTTACGGTACAAAAACAACTGCGGATTCCTGCTATGAACTTACGCTGTTTCTTTGTGTCCAATAGGCTTATTACATTTGGCCCCAGGGGGCCATTTATATTCAAGCTTCCTGAGTGCGTACCACTTTTAAGAACCATATTTTTTAAGCTCCTCACGCTTCAAAACTGGTAGATTACAAGTTCATTTCAGTTCTTACGAACAATTATTGGTATTTAGGTTCAGTAAATATCACCTCAAACCTCATAATAGTCTTGCTATTAAAAAATCAGAAATTCAGAACAATTATTACTATACAGACCTCCATAACATTTTTGAAGCAAATTATTATATTTCATCACTTGTCTGCATTGTAATCGTTTTGTTTTCTGACTCACGATTTCTAGACATATTTACCAGAACCCTTTAACTGTAGTTGAGGAAGGATCGTTTGATTGCTTAGCAGAAAGTGGCAGCAAAGTGTAAGTTTTATGCGGCATCAATAATTGTGACAACAACTTTTTGGCTCAATTTATTTTTGTGCTCAAAATAACAAACGTCATTCAATGCGGCAACAGCCGATATTGTAAGCAAAACAGACTGGATATTGGACGCAATTTTTTCCCCGAGCCGAGGTGCGTTTTTAGCTCTTATTGGCCACGTTACAAAAAAGTACACAAAATATATTTCCCAATGCAGTGTATACATTTTCACATGAAAATAAATAATTTTGGAGTTAAAATGGATGTGAAAAAATGACATAGACGAGAGAGCTAACCACTAACCACTTGCTGGAAAACCTACGTGGAACTTTCAATATAATATCATAACATAGTGCGTAGACTACAAATTAATCTTAACAATATCTTTTATATAAGTCACGCCGCACATCGACGATATATGCAAAGTCACAAGGTCTTGTGGTGTAGGATATAAAAATTATAATGAGGCGGATATTGCAGAACACTCCGAGGAAAATACATAGAATATTGGCCAATGTTAAATGAAGGTCCATAAACATTACCCTAGGCCTAAATGGCGAATGAGTGTTGCTCCAAAAACACACCATTAATGTCAAAACAGTGCAAGATGTACCCCTTATTCCCAAAACGACGTGCGATGGCAAAAATCCGGTCCTTTTTCCACGTGTTTATTAAAAGCGAATGCGTAGCTCATATATGTGAGTGGGTCACCCGGGGCAAGAAAATAATACTTAAAATTATACTGTGACGTCACCACTTCTTAAAATTTTCCAAAAATTGGCCCTCAAATTCATAATAAGAGTCCAATACAAGAATCAACTGCAGAAATTCATACTTTAATAATCTATTTTCATATATAACCGGTTATTTGGGATAATGACCGTTCCTTAGATCTTGCTATTTGATGACAAAAGCAGCCGGCGAATCTGAAGATGTCAATGACGATGATGATCATACTAATAATGGTGATGATGATAATAAAGATAATGACGACGATGACCATGATGATGATAATTAAGGTAAATTGAGATCGTGGTCGACCACCACGATTATGGCGTTGATTCAATTTATTACCATTGCGAATTCTACCTTATATATTCCATTGCAGATATTATCCAGTGGAATATCTATCAGAAATACCTGACTTTCCATCTAGTGTTGGAATGTAAGTCAACTATAATAATTATTTACCTCTATATAACTCATACAAAGTTTCTTGTCATTTGATTGGCCAATTACTATTGATTATTTCTGCTATTTTTAACGGCCAGCTGCAAAAGGACTATTGCACTTCACGCGAGTGCAATAGTCATTTTTCCATTGCACTGACGCGCAGGTACCATAGCAACGCTGACAGACTCGCGAGGGTATATCAAGAAGTTTCCACCTCGACTCGCCAATTATGCGGGTGTGGGTGTTGGTTCTAAAATAAATATACATTTAGATACGATTATGAAGATTATCATTCATCCAGATATAAATAACTAAATAAATTAGAGTTATATTTTAATTTAATGTTTTTCCTGGTGAGTTATCAAATTAAGTGGAAGAAAGGGAACTTATGAGTTATATAAAACAAATATTGAATGTTTTTATTCTTTCAATGGAAATAATATTTCCATTCGGTGAAATACGAACTGTTCCATTCAACTCAGCAGAGCCTCGTTGAATGGAACAGTCCATATGTGACCCGTTACAGCGAAAGGTACCTTATGTCGGCTGCTACATGTGTCTGTTTTTCCATATTGTTGGCAGCAAATATCAAACAATAATGACAATCTGAAGTGGCGGTCATTTCAAATCGTCTCCAAGTCAACGAGGTTAGTGGGTGGCTAATACATACCTATACAAATGTAATACAATGCTTTTGTAACCCACCACTCATGCCATTTGAATAGGGATTAGCCATAGCAATAAAGACTGGAGCTGTATAACAAACAGTTCTATAGACAGGTACAAGCTTATTATCCTCTACAACAATAGGATTAATGATTGGTTTAGAATGCATTTGGCACTAGCAAAATGAGACATTTGTAGCTCCCGACTTAAGGTACCTTTTGCTGTAACGGGTCACATATTTCAGCTCATGATAATATTCATACAATTGAAGTCATAAACATTCTATATAATATCGTATCATGCAAACCAGGCTCTGCGCATCATTTGGAAAAAAATATCAAACAGCACTGGCCACTAGCTGTCAATGGAGAGCGGCATTCCATTTCACGTATAAATAAACTCAGATTTTCACACCTCATTGTTCATTTATTTATACAAGGCCATCGTAATTTAATAGTTCGTCTCACAGCTTTGCGCGTTATTCCCGCTGAATTTAGTAAATTTCAGGGTTTTTTGGCGCTGTTTTATTTTCCATATCTAACACACAAAAACATTACGTCTGACATCGTCAGACGTCAAAATAGCCTCAATCGTAAACCTCAAATTCTTCGTCTTGACCACAGTGAAACCTCCTTGACAGATTAAAAGGTGGTCTATGCTTGTCAAAAAGCTGGTCCCACAGATAAAAAAAAATAAAGCAAATAATAATAATAATTATAAACGCATTCCGCTTATGTTTTCAATTTGGGAAGGGCTTTGAGACGAACTATTTAATTAAGATGACCTGATAAAGATTTGCCTTCGAAACATACGTAATGCGCTAAATCGGCACAAAGCGCGAATATAAAGGCTGTAAAGTGTGCTGAGGCTTATGGATCAACGTTTAGGCGTTGTACCTGTGCGTAGCGCACAATAAATTACTGCGTTTTTTAGCTCATACTGATGTGCCCTGATAATGTATGAAAATGTGTAGCATAGGAATTAAAAAGTATTGCATTTCATAATTCCAGTTCTGTATAACATTGCATCATCCTATTAGTTCGCATCTTAAGTCAAACATGATTTTGTACCATTCATTCATATTTTATTCACATATTCCACAATACATTATACATTGAGAAGTAATTCATTAGTAGAGCACCAGCGCAGTCACCTTCGGAGCCTTATTTCACCCTTATAGAGATGAGCACTCCATTATAATGCCTCTTTGAATGTGTCTTGGGAGGTATTTCTTGATCTGCATATCTCCTTGTCTTGGGTAGGCATCAATAAATTCTCTGAGGTCTCTGGACTTAGGACCAGACCCTGGTGGGTTAAACCGGTTTTAAGGGCCCAACCCTCAGAGATAAGATTTAATTAGATCATCATCAGAGATGTTACCGTTATGTTACCGTAAAGTTTCGCCTAATTAGTAATGGCGCTATGGGCTCACTTGACATAAGTGGACTTTTAGGCACAGCCTATATATCCATTGCAGGAAATCTTTTCGGCTCTCATAATTAATTATTCTTTTTGTTTCATGTATTTGGAGGGGATCAACACATAATAATAAGGATAATCAATACCAATTGTAATTTTTCACATCAGTGGTCATTATTCATTGAATGTCAAGTTGAAACGTATCATGTTTTAATGTGATAAGTAAACAATGAGCACTGGTGTGAATAATGACATTTTTTTTTATCGATTATCACGTATTTTGACCTCCTCCAAATTCATGAAACAACAGGAATAATCCAAGGAGAACTGAAATGTTGGAGATCCAAAAAACATTTCATTCCATGGATACTGAATACAAACCAAAAGGATTTTGCCGCAACTATCAAATCTTGGTTAACTATCATTTACATGTACGATTTGACATCAATTTTGCCATTACAACAATTGATGTGTCATAATGCACAGAAATTAATTCTGTTTGCACTAATTTTGACAAATTTGGCCTTCAATAACCCGTTTTAAAATAATGTTCATTCATTGATGTTGTTATTATATTCTCATTTTGATATTACAGGTTTGGCGTTGGAGATAACACCAATACTCTCTTTGATGAAAATCATATGTCTTTCAGTTACATCATGAGAGCAGGCATGGAAAAATTCGGTTTCCAATGCAATTATCCATCTTGTGTTCCATGCAAACCAGGTACCTTCGGTGACGGTATTTACCACGGTTGTGTTAGTTGCCCGGCTGGTAAGCTTTGAGATTCAAAAATCTGTCTTTTTATCATAGAAATACCAAATCAATTCTAGCAGAAGGGATTCAATATTCAGCGAATTTTGAACTTTTAAGCATGAAAGCTATCATTTTGGCTACAATCCATTGTGATTAGTTTACATTTATTCCCCATTCCATTTTAATATCACTATATAAACACAGCCAAAAAAGAAAGTCTCCAGTAGTTCCGTCCCCATTTAATCAGAGTCTGATGAGTTCATGGCAAAATAATTTATATAATAGTTTTCTATACACTTTCCTTCAAAGGTTGATACCAAATTTGATATCAAAAGTTTAATCATCGTGAGCATAGAAACCGTTGTTTGGAAATTCGCGCAATTTTAAAAATGACATAAGGAATTGTATCACGTAGCAGAGCTAGCGTGAGTGCCAAGAATTACTTCGCTTGAATAGGCCGGCAGGTTAAAGGTTTACCCATGCATGTCAAAATGCAAATCAAATACCCCGCTCTTTCAATTGTGCGCAGGCAAGTGTGCAATGATTCCTGTACGGGTTGCTTCAGGCCACATAATAAGCTGATACCATGCATTGGATTTTGCGTGGTCAATTCGTAATTTGTCATTTTTAAAATTGCACGAATTTCCAAACAACGGCTCCTTTGCTCATGATGATTAAACTTTTGATATCAAATTTGGTATCAACGTTTGAGGGAAAGTGTATAGAAAATTATTATATGAATTATTTTGCCATAAACTCATCAGACTCTGATTAAATGGGGATGGAACTACTGGAGACTTTCTTTTTTGGCTGTGTTTATAACAACATGGATGTTTCATGGTTCTCTGTTGCACAGCTAAGGTATCTAATTTCTTTGTTCATTCCAGGTGGGTATTTTCAAACACGACGTGCTCAAATATCAATGGAAGCTGGAGGTATTGGATGTGATTTGTGTACCAATGGTACGTTTGTTTCCCCTGAACGAGCTCCTGGAGCACGCATATCAGATTGTCAAGTATGTCCAGCGGGAACCGATAAAAATAAGTTTGCAGGACTCCGTGCTTGTCCTTGTTTAGAAGGATACTACCGAAAAGATAGATTTGGTCCTTGTATGCCTTGCCCCGCAGAAGGCGTCATTTGTAGCAATGAATGGCAGAAGGTCCAGTCTGGATATTGGTGGACATGGGATTGGAATTTGTTGAACACCATCCACGTCCTTGAATTTGCACAGAATAGTTCGAGTAGCATGTATGCTGCATTCGTTGAGAATCTGCTAATATTTGACAGATCCTATGATCCTGCAAGTGCAAGATTTGAAGGTCCCCTTCCCAAACCGTTTCCTTGCCCAGTAGGAGAAGAAGCTTGTCCTTTTTTAATGGAAGTTGTGGTGTGGGTTATCAAGGATGGGTTTGTTCCAGATGTAGTAGCGGCTACTATTCATGGTTTGAATATTGTGTAGAATGTCCTCCTATCTGGCATCTGATCTTGGAGCTATTGCTTGTTGTTATTTTAATGTGCATACTGGTTGCGATCATCGTTTTAGATCTCAAGAAAAAGATGAAAGAGCGTGCGGAAATGGGAGATGACAAATCGCTCAAAAGATCTCTGGTTTATGTTCTAATCGCTCGATTTAAAATAGTTCTGGGTTATTATCAAATAGCTGGGGCTATTTTTACTTCCCTGCATAACATTCATTGGCCAAAGGATGTGTCAAATCTTGCTTACGTGTTTAAGGCTTTAGAGCTAAACATATTCAAGTTACTAGCAAAGCCTCGCTGTTACATTGATAAACTCCAGTTGAACATCTACACAGAATTCCTTATCGGCTTAGTGTTTTGTATTCTTGTTGTGTTTTTTCCAAGTATTGTATTTGTATCTAAATGGGTGTTTCTGCGATTTGATAAAACATTATCTGCCGCTGAAGTGAAAAATAAACTACACAGATTCAGAGGGAACTGCTGCTTGGTTGTTGTCGTAATTTTGTTCATCTCTTACCTGAGTTTGTGTGATGTGATCTTGTCCCTAATGCCGGTGGCTTGTCAAGAATTCTGTGTCGATGTGAATGATGATTACTGCACAGAACGACTTCGATCTGATTATTCAGTTGACTGTAATACTGAGAAACACAAGAACTACGTCACAACAGCCTATGTCTCATTGTTTTTTGTTTTCGGATATCCCTTGTGCTTGTTCTTTTTGATTTTTTCTCACAAAATAAGATTTCGTCGGGAAATGAAACAAGTCAACGAATCTCCTGAGAACTTTAATACTGAAATCGACGGCAATGAAGAGACCGAAAACCATAGACAAGACGAAAGCAATATCACAACTGCAGAAATCGATAGCCAATCTGATACGACTCCTTTACTTGACAACCACACTGACGATGAGCGCTTTTTCATTCCCGATGTTACGGAGTTGTATTCCGAAGATAATCAAGCTTTGAACAGAATTGGAGCTTGTATTCAGACAAACGAAAGCCTCGATTATGAGCAGTCAATCAACTCGGAAGAAGATGAAAACGTGGAGTTGGTAGCATGTAATAACGACGTTCAGGATATCCAGACAAATGAAGCTAGTCCGCAGACTAATGAGAGTATTGACTATTCTAAATACCCATTGTATGTGCAGTTCTTCTGTGAAAACTACAAACGAGAGTACTGGTATTGGGATGTAGTAGAGCTATGCCGTAAAGTGTTGCAGACATCACTTATAGTTCTCTTTGGGTCAGAGGACCCTCTTACTTTAGGGGCGACTGTAGCTGTGTCAATGGTGTTCATTACAAGTCATGCGTATTTCAAACCAATGAAGGATTCTTTTGAACAAATACTGCAGATGACTTCTCTTGTGGCAATCTTTCTCAACCTGCTCTGTGCTGAGATTCTACTGGTTCCACTAACAGACCCATCAGGACATCGACAAGCGGCGATGGCTGTATTCGTAATTTTACTCAACATGTCGGTTGTGCTCCTTGCTCTGGGTAAGTTTGCACTACAAATTGTTTTATCATCACTAAATGGACATTAAAATAAAATGCATATATGGCTTTGATATTGTGATTATTGTAGTTATGCCACCCTTTACCACGTGTAAAAGAGTTCTTACCACGTGTAAAAGAGTTCCATAATGAATGTGTTTAAAATAATAATATCAGCTATCTCATGATGTGCGATTGAAGGTTTGTCAAAAAACTCAATTGAAGAAGAAGAAAAAACCCACCACAACAAATTTAACGCATTTCACTGTAACCAATCATTTCACTCTAACAAATATATGCAGCTCAAATATCATTATCATTGTCAAGATTGTTTAAACGATTCAAACATGTTCTTGTGCGTCATATGTGTAACTCTGTATAATATTAATTTAATAATTTAATGTTACAGGTAACTCAATTCTGATATTGTGGAGGTCGGTGAAGCAACATGGGTGTAGTGGCGCATGTTCCTGTCAAAATTGTTTGTCCATCGCAAGTAGAATCCTTTCCAGTGCTTCTGATGGCAGTCGGCATTGGCCCGCAAGTAATGGAAATAATCTTGCACCAATTTAGCGAGCAATGAATGTAAAATTTGGTTTGGTGATAGGTGTAGAATAAATGAAAGGAACATTTCAACGAAGCATGTATATAAAATATTGAGGCACACATTATATGTCGAGCAATTGAGATGCAATGACCTTTGTCATTTAGGTTTGCATTTTTTTGGGGGGAATAAAATGAAAATTTGAATGAACTATTTTATTTAGTACGCTTAAGGCACAGTATTTTTTGTGGGACATGAGAGCACATCAGACAAATCGAATGTTCTTCTGATATCAAATAATTTTGATTGTTTTAGAATTCGCGATATAATACGATTTTATGGCAAATGATTAAATATCTATATTTTTCATTTTCAAAAACACCTAATCTTTTTGGGAAAAATGTATATCTTCAATACGAAAGGTCAAAATTTTCAAATTACGGAGGGCTTTTCCTCCCAGCTACATACACTTTAAGTACATTATCATTAGATTGATAAAGTTTACTTCGAGTACTGTTAAATGTCAAAAATATCATTTTTTTAATAATTTGCCATAAAATTTGTATTGCGAATTTCAAAAAATCTAAAATTATTTCATATTTGTCCCACAACAATAATGTGCAAACGGTACTATCCGATCCCTTAAGATACATTTCCGATTGTTGTAAGATTTTCCGTATTTTTATGCTGTTTGTCTTTGGCCTTATTATATGAACTCACACCCTCCAAGTATGGGATGAATTGAGAGAAAATGGCATTTACTATCATAGTTTTGTCACTAGGTACTATAAATATATATAGCAACACATTGGTATCCGGAAATGTACTAAACATATTCAGTAGCTACAGGCTGTATCAAAATGATTGGTACCCATCAGTTTCTAGTGATTTTGGACAAAACTGCTACATCAAAATTCAGCCACAGATACTCATCTGTGATGCAACATTATGATCCACCTATTTTTGGATAAATGTTATAAATGGTCATAAAACTATAAATTGTGGTCATTTCAATATGATCCAATGTTACAGGATTTTCAATAAACTTCAATACTGATGGGTACCAATCATTTTCATACGCTCTGTATCAATATAATTAATTGCTATAAACAAGATTTATACCTATATTCACTTTAAATTATATTATCTGATGTTTGTGGTTTTTATTACTATTTATTATAGTGTATTATTAAAGTATTACCGTGCACTTATTTTTGTTTGTACAAGCTGTATCACAGTTATTGTTCTCGACACATAATAAAATGTCATTTTAAAGAAAATATTCAAATATAAACTCATTTGGAACATAAGTATACCGATTGAAATATTATATACGTACTAATTTTTTAATTGATCGCTTTTAATTGATCTGATGATTTATTTGGAATTTGCCGTTGTATTTTTGAAATATTGTCCTTTGAATGAATGAAGGTGATACCGCGAATTTCACTCACACCATATTGCTAGTAAGATTTATAACACGAGTGCTTCCGCTGTACCAAGCAAAACAACAGTCCTGTACTTTGCGATTATGTTTTTTTTTTCAAACAATATTAAAATACTGAAATATAATACTAGAGCTGTAAACATGTTTAAAACATATACCTATTGATTCTTATTGCTTAGTTAAGAAAGCAAACGGCTTTCACCCATTTTCTTGTAACGCAAATCACACATTGTTATGGGAATACGCCACCATACATGTTTTGTAATAGAATCGTGAAAACAAGGACTTCCTTAAGGGGTACTACACCCCTGACCAATTTTGTGCCTATTTTTGCATTTTTCTCAAAAATTATAGCACATTGGTGACACGTAAGATATGTATATTATAGGGGCAAGGATTACAACTACTGCACTGAAAATTCAGCAACGCAAGACAAGTAGTTATAGATTTATTGATCAAATATTGGTTTTCCCTCATTTTTGACTCTAACTCCACAACTGTTGTTTGTGCTGAAATAAAATTTCCAGTGCAGTAGTTGTAGTCCTTGCCCCTATAACATACATATCTTACTTGTCACCAATGTGCTATAATTTTTGAGAAAAATGCAAAAATAGGCACAAAATTGGGCAGGGGTGTAGTACCCCCTTAAATAACGTTCAATTTCATCACAGAATGTGCTATTCTCATAAACTAAAATTCTTATTAAACCTGGCATTCTTAGAAAATTGAATATTTAAACATAGGTTTCAACAAATGTCAGTAACATGATGAAAAAGCCGGAGAATCATTTAGATACAGCTTGTACAGTATGTCAGCTATATTTAATAGGGACAGCTTTCAACAGATGTTGATGAAATCTTGGCTCTGTACATTCAATAAGCATTATGTTTTTATTAATTTTAACTATATTGTCACAGAAACCTGAAAAGAGATGGTTTCATATTAATATTATTTGTAAATGGTGCGGTATTGGTTAATCTTAAGCCTTGTGTTACTTGGGAGAGGGGGTTGTGCCACACCCCTAATAGATTTTTCTGGTGCATTAAAACGCTGAAATAAGCTTCCAAATCTTTAGTTCATCCCTTCCGCATTATGTTAGCGAAACAAATTTGACCAACATGTACCACCTTACCCAGGAGGTAGTGTGATTGGTCAAACTAGGAGGATCGGGAGGGGGAGTGTTGATGACCACGGAAATTTATTTTTTGCGCTTAATACAACTCATATTATTATTTCATTTATATGAGTGATTTCTATAGCCAAAACTGCTTGTTTGTACGAATGTTGATACTCATTATGAAATCACTGAATAGAGAAGACGCATAGCTATCGATTGGTATCAAATAAAACAACATTGAGGTTGTAATAGAATTTCACGAACTGTAAAGCGTACCCTTATTTTTGCCTAAACTTGTTACCAAAAAGACGTCAGTAACACAAGTTAAGGGTTGAGGAACTAAAATAGATATATTTGACTAGGAATTTCAATGTACGAAATTTGATATGTTCAATTAGTAAATATGAAGTCATAGGAAACTTGATCAGGAAACTTGATAGCTATATAGCAGCATATATTAAATAATTACTCAGACTTTTAATCATCCTCAAAGACGGATCAGTTATGTGACATTCAGTACAAGCTTTGACCCAAAGGGTCAGAAGGACTTTACTTTATTTTTTGTTACTATACCATACATGTGTATATCCTAATTATATTGTCACATCAAAATGCAATATAAAATCTAACAAATTTGTATATTGATGTATATACAAATAAAAATGTAATCCAAGATATGCCTTAGTGTGTCAGTATTCTTGTAGAAAACTAAGCTGTGTTAAGTTTTAGCTATATACTGTGGGGCAGTGTTGCAAGTAATTAAGTTGGGGCCGTGGGCCAGCTGCCCGTGAAATATAACACGTCTTAAGGTATCTGGAATGAGCGTTTTGAGCGTTTCGACAGTATTTTTGTGGAACATGAGAGCACATCAGACATATCGAATTGCATCCTGAATACGACGAATGTCTTTCTGATATCAAATAATTTTCATTTTTTGAAATTCACGATATAATACAAATTTTATGATAAATTATTAAAATTTGATATTTTTCACATTTTTGATATATAACAGTCCTCGAAGTAAATTTTATAAATCTAATGATATATTCTTAAAGTGTATGTAGTTGGGAGGAAAAGCCGACGATCAATTGAAAATTTTGACCTTTCATATTGAAGATATGGATTTTTTTCATAAAAACACCTATTTTTTTATTTTTTTAATCCATATCTTCAATACGAAAGGTCAAAATTTTCAATTGATCGTCGGCTTTTCATCCCACCTACATACACTTTAAGTATAAATCATCAGATTTATAAAGTTTACTTCAAGTACTGTTAAATATCAAAATATCAATTTTTAATCATTTGTCATCAAATGTGTATTACATTGCGAATTTCAAAAAATCAAAATTATTTGATATCAGAAGAACATTCTTCGTATTCAAAATGCAATTCGATATGTCTGATGTGCTTTTATGTCCCACAATAAATACTGTCCAAACGTTCATACCCCATCCCTTAAGTCTATAATTTGATTTTAGTATCAATGAATAGGTATGGGTCTCTTCTTTCTATTTTAAAATACCAAATAAAAATTTGCTCATTTCAACCAACATTTTTACCGTATTTATCACTTGAAATGACCCAACTCTATATTTGAACATGTGTAATGTTTCGCACAAGTCAGTACCCAAGGATTGTGGGTGTATGGGTGTGGGGTGTGTATGTGTCAAGGTAGTTTAGCTAGTCTCCCGTGTCATTACCCCTCTGGGTTTCAGACACCGCTGAACCATACAATCAGAAAAAAACTGGAACCGCCACAAAAACCGATTGTCGCTGGTGCCAAGAAATTTTTCAAAGGGCGAACTGTAGTTAGGATAACAAAAACGATCAAGTCGTCTGTGAAAATTAAAAATGACGAAATTGTGACAAGAATGGTCAACTTTTCAAGCGAAAATACAGCATATTTAGCAGAAATATTTTCCTAACATAAATTATTGGACTAACATAACAGCTATGTGGTGTTTCACAATATAACAGTAATGGTAAGTAAAATACAAACGTTCGTCATTTTTAGGGACTAATAATTTTGACAAAAAAAGACGTAACGGCCGTAAACATCAATCTCCTAATATTTTCATATACCAATTCCAAGGGGTGTCCGTCGTCTAGGTTTGTATATACACTCCTTAAATTTATTAAAGGATCAAATATTTGATCCAGATTATCTGGACCATGCTTGTACCTAATCGGATTTCTCTTTTTTATATTATGTGGCCATGAACACTTTCAAAAGTTTGATGATGCAAGTGCTCATTCATGTGAGTCAGTGTGCAGGTTGCATAGAGTCTATTGCATTGATATGGTTCAGCTGTTTCTTCGTGTTTTTGGTTTGATTTTGGTTGTGGTATGCTGTCACAAAAAATGAAGTGGCAAGGGCTGTCCAAATTTTTGCAGATGGACGGACTTAGCATCAATCAGCTGCTAAACTTGGAGTGTGTCAGAGCGTGATCAGCAGAGCCATCACACGACACAGACAAACAGGACAAGGTCGTCGGAGGTTGACAACACCAGCCCAAGACCGTTATCTGCGAATTTTAGCTGCCAGAAACAACCCAACTGCGAGAAGCATTCCACAATGCCACGGGGTAAAACTTTCTGACCAAGCTGTACGTGATCGACTCCACAGCTTCGGACTTCATGCCAGAAGACCAAATGTTGTGCCCCCGTTGACTGTAGAACACCTTAGAGCCCTAAACTTCGCACATGCACATGTCAATTGGAACCTTGCACAATGGACACCTGTTCTTTTCACGACTGAGTCTAGATTGTGTCTCTTCTCAAATGACGGACGTGCACTAGTCTGGAAAGAACGAGGACAACGATATCATGAAGAGCATGTTGTTGAACATGACAATTGTGGATGTGGTTCGATCATGATATGGGGTGACATCAGTGTTGCAGGACGTACAGATCTCTATCCCAAAGGTGGTGTCACTGGTGAGCGGCATCTGAATGAACTTCTCCATACCATTGTTCTTCCTTATGCTGCTGCTGGAGAACATTTTGCTGTAATGGACGATAATGCTCGTCCCCACAGGGCCAGGTTGGTGGAGGAAGAAAGCATCGAGCGCATTGAGTGGCCATCTCGCTCGCCGGACTTAAATCCGATATAACATGTTTGGGATTTGCTGAAACACAGGGGTTAGAAATGAGCCACACCTTCCCCAGACGTTGGAAGAGTTTGGACAAACACTGCCAAACATATCATGCTGTGCTCAGTGGTATCAGTGGTCGATGATACGGTAGTCCTATGTAGGCCTAACCTATAACTTTTAAAGTCATAATTAATTCAAACATAACTTTGGCGATACTCACTCGTTTTCGTTCGTTAAAACGGCAAAACATACTTTTTTCTACTTACAAATCGAATAGCAATACTTTAAAACATGTTCACCATAAAAACAAATCATACCAATACTTGTAGGCTATAATCTTTTGTGCCAACAAAGCCGAACTACGGCTGGCGAAAATATTGTACCATTAAATTAGTCAAGTAATTATATGAATGAATGTATTAGCAGCATTCTGATAATTTTTGGAAAATAAGCTCAATTAAATGACCTTTGGCATAATGGCTTCTGACCTACGACATAGCTTTTATAATATCTCATTGACATTAGTGTTCAAGTTACATTGACAAAGGCCTTGAATCTTCGGAAATGGGGTGAACCTTGGGTGAGGAACCAAGGATCACTCTGACGTTGCATAAACATCCATCGGATTCTGTGAACGAAGGAGCATTTTTTAACAATTTTGAAAAATAACCTCACAACGTCCTTTGACCTGTACAACATACCTTATATACGTAACGCATCTTTACCCTCTCTCCATGTTACATGGATAGAGGCCTTAAACTTTGGAATTGGGAATGACCGTTGACCCCACATTCTGAGGACCCATTGCTCCAATGAAATTGCATGAACATGTTGAACAAGTTTGGAAAATGGCCTCAAATGAATTTTGACATGTGACGTTTAACCTAAAACATACCCGACCTAATAAACTACGCAAAAAAAGTTTCTTTATGGTTAGGAAATTTACCCACTATTAAAATGTAGCGACCAATTTTGTACGTTTGTACTAAATAATCGCATGCGGGAGATTGTCCTGCGCATTTTGACACCTCAATCACTACCCTACGACACTCCTGAGAAAAGATATGAATGTTTAAGTAACACGAAGTCGAAATATGAAAATTGCAAAGAAGCCTATTCAATGGTTTTAGAGCTGATTCACTGACCCAAGACGGTTTCATTATTCCCGCCTTTTCAATTTCAATTTAAAGCATTTGTGGACACTTGCATTGACATGGCACACCTTGTAGTTGGACGAGCTAACTGGACGAATAGCGGCTATATGCAAATTAGCAGATTGATGTTTACGTCCGTGGCGTCTTTTTTAGTCAAGATTATTTGTGCCGAAAAATTACGAACTTTTGCACTTAACTTACCATTAATACTGTTATATTTCGAAGTACCGCATAGCTGTAATGTTAGTCCAATATGTTAGGAAAATACTTCTGCTGATGATCCCATGTTGCCATCGGCTATAAAATAAGCTGAATTTTCAGTCGCTTGAAAGGGTGACCATTCTTGTCATAATTTCGCCATTTTTTATTTCCACAGACGACGTGACCTTTTGGGGTAATTGTGGACTTTCTTACCAGTCGCCTGACAGTTAATATTCAGCTGATAATAGATATCGATGGGCTTTATATTTTGTTCGGTGAAATCCTTTTCGTTTATTTATTTATTTTATTTGTTATTTATTGTAAGCAATACTTTAAAACATGTTCACCATAAAAAACAAAATAAAATAATTCATACCAATACTAATAGGCTATAATCTTTTGTGTCAACAAAGCCGAACTACGAATCATATAGCCAGCCTATCGGTTGGTGAAAACATTGTACCATTAAATTAGTCAAGTAATGTAAAACATATGAATGAATGTATGAGCAGCATTCTGAGAATTTTGGAAAATAAGCTCAAATGACCTTTGGCAGAATGGCTTCTGACCTACGACATAGCTTTTATAATATCTCATTGACATTGTGTCCAAGTCACATTGACAAAGGCCTTGAACCTTTGGAAAGGTTCACTCTGACGTTGCATAAAAATCCATCGGATTCTGTGGACGAAGGAGCATTTTTGAAATTTTTTGAAAAATAACCTCACAATGACCTTTGACCTACAACATACCTTATACGTAACACATCTTTACCTTCTGTCCATGTTACATGGATATAGGCCTCAAACGTTGGAATTGGGAATGACCGTTGACCCTAAATCCTCAGGACCCATTACTCCTATGAAATTGCATGAACATGTTGAACAAGTTTAGAAAATGGCCTCAAATGAATTTTGACATGTGACGTTTGACCTAAAACATACCCGACCTAATACCTCTCTATGCTCTTGTGGCCACTTGCATTGACATCCCAGCAAACACAAAACGTTTTCGACAGAAAACGATTAAATGTCGGGTTATATAAAGGGTACATTAATGGTATAAAAGGTTTTATAACATTAAATAACATTTGTTGGTAATTTACTGCACAGCAAACACAAATGTTTTACAGAAAACATTTAAATGTCGGGTTATACAAAGGGTTTTAGTAACTTTCCAAAAACATTTTTGAAAACTTGGTACAAATCATTCTAAACAGAATGTTATTTGGGGTTGAAAAATATTTTGCAAAAAATGTTTGCCCAAAATATTTACAATAACGTTTTTAAAATGTTATCACGACCTTTATATAAGCCGACATTTAAATGTTATTAAAACGTTTTGTAAAAAAACATTTTAAGAACATTTCTGTGTTTGCTGGGTGCAATAATTTTAACATAATGTTATTTAAGTGTTGACAAAATATTTGGCCAAAAATGTTTGCAAAAATAGTTTACAATGACATTTCGAAAACATTTTAAAAATAATGTTGCTGTGTGTTTTCATACAAAACGTTTTAAACGATTTCATGACCTTTATATATCACGACATTTTAATGTTATTAAAACGTTTTAAAAACGTTTTTGTGTTTGCTGGGATGGCACCCATTGGAATTGGACGAGCTAACTGGACGAATAGCGGCTATATGCAAATTAGGAGAATGATGTTCACGTCCGCGACGTCTTGGTCAGTCAAGATTATTTGTGCCAAAAAATGCGAACTCTTAGCACTTTACTTACCATTAATACTGTTATAATTGTGAAGTACCACATAGCTGTTAGTCCAATATGTTAGGAAAATATTTCTGCTGATGATCCCATGTTGATATCGGCTATTAAATAAGCTGTATTTTCAGTCGCTTGAAAGGGTGGCCATTCTTGTCATTTTTTACTTCCACAGACGCGGTGACCTTTTGGGAGGTAATCTAGATATTAGTAACTTTCTTACCAGTCATTTTTATTATCCTAACTACAGTTCAACCTTTGAAAGTGTACTTGGACGTACGTGGTGCGAACATTCTTGCAACCAGCGGCGATCGGTCTTTGTGGCGGTTCCCGTTTTTTCTGATCGTATGCTTCGGCAGTGTCTGAAAACCGGAGGGGTAATGACACGGGGCACTGGCTTACCTTGGCACATACACACCTCACACCTATACACCCACAATCCTTGTGTGGTTCTGACTTGTGAGTTGGGGTCATTTCAACTGATATAAATACGGCAAAAAATCAAACGATTTTTGGTTTTGGTTGAATTTAGCGAATTTTGAGGTTAACTGATCTTTCGCGCCACCAAATATGACCATGCATCCCCCTTTCTCCAACAACTTCATTGGCTGCCAGTCAAGGAGCGGATAGCTTTTAAGATCTTGCTGTGTGTGTTTAAGGCCATCAATGATATTGCACCAGCCTATTTGTCATCGCTCCTGACTTTGTACTCTCCTGCCCGTGGGGGATTGCGCTCATCCACCGACGTCACTCGTCTTGAATTACCAACAATAAACAGCAGAACTCTCAAATCAGCCGCTGACAAGACATTCTCCTTTACAGCACCATCCATGTGGAACAGCCTGCCTCAAACCGTAAGATCCACCGGCTCACTTCCAGACTACAAAAAGGGCCTCAAATCCCACCTTTTTCCACAATAATTGTTCTTGCATTGTATCATGTTGCTTTTTTTTGCTTCATTTTCTTATTGTTATGTTTTTATGTATATTGTTTCATGCGCTGTGATCACCTGAAATGGCGCTTTATAAAAGCCTGTGTATTATTATTATTATTATTGAGGTTACGTCTATCTGGATGATTGTACCTTTTTGGTATTTTAAAATAAAAAGAAGAGACCCATACCTATTCACTGATACCAAAATCAAATCATAGACTTAGGAAGTGTTATATTTCACGGGCAGTTGGCCCAAGGTCAAATTATTTGCAATACTGCCCCATGCTAAAAGCGACACAGTTCACTGACACACTAAGGCATATTTTGGATTACATTTTTTTATTTCTAAATATACATCAATATACAAATTTGTTGGATTTTATATTGCAGTCAGATGTGACAATATAGGAAAGGTAAACAAAACTTAATAATATTTCAGGATACACACATTGTAGACTGTATCAGTAAAACACGTAAAGTCATTCTGACCATTTGGGACAAAGTATTTACCGAATGTCAAATAATTGATCCATCTTTGATGATTTAAAGTGTGAGTATATAATTGTAAAATTTGCTGCTCTATTAATATAGGTATCAAGTTTCCTTATAATTTCAAATTTCGTAATTATTCCTAGTCAAATGTGACAGCTATTTTAGTTCCTTAAGGGATCTGGAATGAGCGTTTTGAGCGTTTCCACAGTATTTTTTGGGGTATGAGAGCACATCAGATATATCGAATTGCATTCTGAATACGAATAATGTGTTTCTGATATCAAATAATATTCATTTTTTGAAATTCACAATGTAATACAAATTTTATGACAAATTTAATATTTTTTACATTTTGATATATAACAGTCCTCGAAGTAAATTTTATAAATCTAATGACATATTCTTAAAGTGTATGTAGTTGGGAGGAAAAGCCGACGATCAATTGAAAATTTGGACCTTTCATATTGAAGATATGGATTTTTTCCCAAAAAGACCTAATTTTGTTTGGTGTTTTGGAAAAAAAATCTATATCTTCAATACGAAAGGTCAAAATTTTCAATTGATCGTCAGCTTTTTATCCCACTTACATACACTTTAAGTATAAATCATCAGATTTATAAAGTTTACTTCGAGTACTGTTATCAAAAATATCAATATTTAAGCATTTGCCATAAAATGTGTATTACATTGCGAATTTCAAAAAATCAAAATTATTTGATATCAGAAGGACATTCTTCGTATTCAGAATGCAATTCGATATGTCTGATGTGCTCTAATGTCCCACAAAAAATACTGTCCAAACGTTCATACCCCACCCCTTAACCCTTGTGTTACAGACGTATTTTTTAAAAACACATTTTGGCACACGCTTTACACTTCGTGAAATAATTATATACCAACCCCCTTATTTGATACCTATGAATAGCTATATGCGTCTTCTCTATCCAGTAATTTCAGAAAAAGAATCAATATTCGTACAACCTGCGGTTTCATCCCAGTTTTGGAAGAAACAGAATAAAAATATGAATTGAAATCACTCATCTAAATTAAATATAAATCTGAATTATAAGCGCAAAAATAAAGACCCGTGGTCATCAACACCACTTCCCAATCCTCAAAGTTGAATCGGGTTAGGTGGTACATGTAGGTCAATTTTTTTTCGCTATAATGAGCACAAGAGAAGAACTTACGACTTTGACGTACAGTTCAGCATTTTAGTGCACCGGGACAATCTTTTACGGGTGTGGTACAACGCCCTTTCCCATAGTTAAGATTAACCCACACCACGCCATATACAAATCTCAAGAGTTATTATAAGACCTTCGTTTTTATCACAAAACATGCTTCGTGGCGTATTTTCATAATAATGGTGTAATTTACGTTTGGCCCTATTCATTTGCAGGTTTATCTATGATGTTCAAAATCTAATTAATGCGGAATAGGTGTTTTTCGAAATATCTTTTTTTAATTTTCATTTTTGAAAGATTTCATTTACGATTGAGGTGACCTCGGTTTTTTGTATTTCTTGTAATATTGCCCATAAATGCTACACAAAATAGATAAAAAAAACACTTATTCTTTTGTTCTTTATTTTATTCTGAGGGACATGCAAATCACCTTTATAATGAACCTTTTTTCATGGTTCGATGATAAAAAGGAAAAAATAAATTGTTTCTTTGACAATACAGGTATTGTTTGGGAGGTTTGAGACAAACTTTTTTAATTAATGTGATCTTTTAAATTAATGTGTGAAAGCAGTTTGCTTTTTTAATAATCAAGAATCAATTAGTATTGGTTTAAAACATGTTTACAGCCTTAGTATTTCAGTATTACATTGTTTGAACAAACTATGATCGCAAGATACATAAACTGCCGTTTTGCTTGTCACAGTGGAAGAACTCGTGTTATATATCTTACAAGCAGTGTAGTGTGAGTGAAATTTGCGGTATTACCTTCCATCATTCAAAGGACAGTATTTCCAAAATACAACGGCAAATTCCAACAAATTATCAGATACTTATACGGTATACTATTTCAATCGGTGTAATTGAAATTCCAAAAGATTTTATATTTTTAATATATTTTTGTAAATGACTCATATGTGTCGAAAACAATCATTTCGATGATTTGTTTTGTACAACAAAAGTGCTCGGTAATACTTTAATACCACTAACAAATGTTAATAAACACCACAAACATCAGATAATATAATATACAGTGAATATGGGCGAAATAAAAATCCTGCTTATAGCAAGTTATAATTAGACAATAATAACTGCGCACCATCTATTTTGAGGTCATTGTGTGAAATTGGAGGGTTTTGTTTTGGGCCGAGGTATTTTCCGCGGGCGCGTGTGTGGTGCAAAGTTATTATTGTCATTCATTACCGTTTTTTGTACAAAATCCTATCTTTCCTTCGTATTATTTGCTGGAAATTTTTCGAATATTTCAATTTATTTAGTCGTCATCCCTCATTAATAATGGGCGAATCCTGACTACATGACGTCATTGGCGTGGATACAGGGATTTTTGCTATCCATATTCTGGGGCCCCTTGATTAATTGATTAATTTGACCGTTGACTGACTGCGGTACTGTTGATTTTTGCTACAGAAATGTATTTTTACATGAAACTTTATTTTTATATCGTGACATTATCTGGAGAACAATAGCATATATATTCATGTTGAATATTTGGCTATCGTAATTATGCATGCATGAGACGTGTAGGCCCTACGTGTGTGAAATTCATGAATTGGACGCTCACTCTTGCCCAAGATGCAGATTTTCTGAATGCGTGAATGAGTTGCATCAATCATGTCATGATTATTGCACGCCGAGTTTATATTCTCATGTTTACAAGTGGACCTGGATATATTGTATACTTGGATTTAAATGGATGAATAGTTCTACCATTAGGGTTTACACCCGGTAAGTAGGTTTTATAGGTTTTATAAATGTGATTACAATTTTATTGGCTTAAAATCAGAATTTTCTCTTGACCCACCAAAGGTTGACAATTATACGTACTGACGGTGGCTGACAGTAAAAATAAAGCTCAAGTTTTCTTTGCACTGTATCTTCAAATCTGTAGGCCCTATTTTTCCATATTGGCCAGCATGCTTTTAATTTATATCATCATGATTACTACGCTTTTTAGTCTGGCTTGAGCATTTTGTTTAAGTCTGGCATTGCTGGCCCAACCAGGCATCATGCCTGCCCGGCATCATGAGCGCGAGCATGCAAGTGTCTCTGCACGGCGCGACCGTTTACCAAGCATGCGAGGACCGTTTAAACAAACTTGCAGAATGATCCGAGAAAAATTTAATGGAATGATGCTCTAAAAATGAATTTAAAAACAGTTCCAGGTTTAAATTACCTAGTCCGAGGTAGCCTACTCACATCGTCACACCTCCGTCACTACGATGACTGACTTTCTATGGTGAGGAACAACAAATGATAGGCCTAGCTAGCATGCTAGGCCCCCTGTGCCATGATGTTTCGGCTACATGATATTTGTTAGGCCTACCATTTACAAAATGATTGTGAATAAATACCTGAAGAAATTAATTGTTTATATTGTGAGGAACATGGGAAAGAACAACCAGCATGCCCGGCCAGCATAACTATTTATAGGGCCATGAATGATATTTTGAGCTTCAAATTACTAATACTATACAAAATAATAAATAGGCCGCAGTAATTTTCTCATCTGGATGATAATAAAAATCAAGATTCAGATTTTGTTACCGGTAGTGGTTTTAAAGCCGAAAGCCGGACGTGTAATTTATTTTACAAACAAAATATAAGATTTATTTTCCAGTTTTGTCTATAGTCCACCATGGCATGCACCATACTGCTGTTTTCCTGTTGTTTTTTTGTTTTTTTTTGTGTTTTTTTTTGGGGGGGGGGAAGCCGTGTTCCCGCTCGTCCACATTTGCACTGCACACAGTAGGGGAGAGTGGGGTTGAGTTGAGCCACCCCGCTAGAAAGAAAAGTAAAACTTATCTTACTTTGCAGTTCCACTTATTTGTATATGACATAACAGAGGCTTCTCAAGTGTAATATGGAATCACTTGCACATAGGGTAAGAAAGCTGCATTAGAAAGTTCATTTTTCGCACTTTTGTTGAACTTTTGGCAAAAACCATTTTTTTTTCATGTTTCACCCAGAAAGAAAAAGGCTAAAATGATAGCATTTTGGGTATTGAGGATGTGATATATGAACACTATTTTAGAAAACTATTTACAACAGTAACAAGTTTTAGTCAGGCGGGAGACTTGGTTGTTGACAAAAAGGGTCACATGGGGTAAGTTGAGCCACCGGCCATGGGGCAAGTTGAGCATAGGAAAAACCTGCAGAAATTTCCTTTTTTTTTCAAAGTCAAATCTTGTCAGAAATTACTTGTATGCAATATTTAGAGCAAACTGCTTCTATATCAAACTATTTTTCGAAATTTTTACCTGAAAACAACAATGAAAAAAAATGGCAAAATTGAATTTCACAGCTATGGCATATACTGTGCATTTCTATGGTGGCTCAACTTGCCCCCGCGACTGGCTCAACATAACCCACCGTTGGGGTAAGTTGAGCCAATTTGCAAATGATCTTTGGCGTTTCACTGTGCGAAAGTGCAAAATATTAATTACAATTTTGTGCAATCATAATTATTGAGAGCAATAGATGCCGGGATCGGAAGCAGCTGAGACCTAGACGCAGGTCGTAAAGCTCACTCCGGGAGCTCACTCGATCAACGTAACACAGGGACAAATATATTAGGAAAAATTGTTTATATTTATTCAATAATTCATTCAAAACAGGACCCTGTTTTGTTTAGAATGTGTGTGCATATTTATTGGTTTACCTGCTGTGATCGGGGCTGCTTTTATTTTTTTTTTAAGGTAGTCGCCATTTGAATTGGACGGTGCAATTCGCAATGATGCCAATTCTTTATCCATGTTCGGGGCCCCGATCACCCCATGTTTTGATTGCTACGTCAGACGCGGAAGTCATTGTTGCGCGTCCGGAGTCAATTGTGAGATATTAATGACCTCGAATTGCGTTCGCGTTTTCACAAATAATAAAATATGATTGGATCACACGCATCATGCATATTCATGAGGTTACGAATTGTACAATTAATTATATTGATAGCTAATAAATATGTACAGGTGTTCTGTTTTCTCTTATACATTCCTGACACCAATTTGTTTATATGGCCGTGCGTCGTGAACTGGTGTTCTCAATAGGGTGGTGTTGTTTCATATTTTAGTGAAAAATGACTTATTTGTAATAAGCAAGCACCTTTAATCATTTCTAATGCCATCAAATTTACATTCATTTTAAAGCCTATAGTGTACTCCTTAATTTGATACCAAACATAATATTCTGAGGTTTTTAATTAAAAAGTTGTAAGTAATTAAGTAAACGAAGACGCAGGGTGGTGCAATTGGGATACGGAATTGGGATACGGCACCATGTAAAGTCTATGGGAGAAATGAGCACTCTGCTCATCAAGGTTTTTCTATATTACAACAATGAATAAAGTCTTTAAATAAGATACTGCCTAAAGGCCTAGAATGTACTCTTTAATTTGGTACCAAATTTGATGTTCTGAGATTTGAAATAAATAAGATTTAATTAATTAAGTAAACGAAGATGCCGGGTGGTGCAAAATTGGGATACGGCACAATGTAAAGTCTATGGGAGAAACAAGCATTCATCAGTTCATCATGGGTTTCTACATTACAACAATGAATGAAATCTTTAAATCTCTACTTTTATACTAAAGATCTATTTGTTTTGTAATTAATTTTAATTAATTAATTAATTTTAATTAATTAATTAATTTTAATTAATTAATTAATTTTAATTAATTAATTAATTTTAATTAATTAATTAATTTTAATTAATTAATTTTAATTAATTAATTTAATTAATTATTTAATATAATTGATTAATTAATTTTAAATTAACACTGATCTTGGGACACCGAAATTTGAAGACAACCATCTCAGGTTTTTTTAACTGCCATAAAGCAATTGTAATTGATTTTAACAGGCCTGTATTAAATAGCCATTAAATTAAATAATTTTATAAATTAATTATTAATTAATTATCTAATTAATTAATAAATAATAAATAAATAAATAAATAAATGCTACAGACCAAAATTTAATATTTGCTCAGCCTCATTCATAATATTGGAATTTTAAAATTGGCATTGGACACATTTATATTATAAATGATTATATTTTTTATAATTGCTCACTGCAGAGACTGTCTTTTGGAATTTGCAGGAGAGCATTAAATAGCTCTTCTGGAGCCTTCAAGGAGAGCTGTTTAGAGCATATGCAATAAGGAGAGAATGATCAACTAAAATAAGGAGAGCTAAAATGACTCCTATATCAGATTTAAGGAAAGCAGTAGAGAGTGATTGCTCTTGCTCTCCTCAGAAGGCAGTCCCTGTCACTGCATGTGAGCTATTAAAGAGTGTCAAGAGTAATAAAAATTCAGGTGAATTTGGATAAAAGCAACACAGAGCCCGAAACATGCAACCTCTCTGGATAGTACCGGTATAAACAATAGAGCCTGAAAGTATTGCTAGGAAGAATCTGAAGTGAGTTAAACTTGTGGTTTAAAATACTCATGATACCTGTAGTTTTAACATGTTTGAAGTCAACACAAGAGATTAGTTCTTTTAATTTTTTAAACTGAACAAAATTTACGTCTTTTATGTCGGCATGTTTCGGTGTACTGTGACATCACACCACAGAAAGTACCCTATTTAGGTGTAACCTTATCAAAGTAAACATTTTTAGGATGGTTGTTGCTTGCACTTTACAAATGTATTAATGTTAAAAGAATACACTAATAAATTTTAGTATAAAGAGGCTCTTTTAGCAATCAAGTATTATTTTTGTATTTTCCTCAAATTTTGATGGAAAATTTTGTAACGTGTCATTCCGTGTATCACAAAAGTACATCAAGTAGGGGTAACCCTATCAAAGTATACATTTTTGGGTGGGCTATTGCCTCTACTTTGCACCAATAAGGTTGTTTTTTAGATAGGTGCTGTGGTTTGGATGTTACATGTTTTTGAGGAGGTGCTACTTTTTGACAACTTTTTCATGCATATTTGGATTTTTACCTGATTTAGACTTACCCCTACTAAAAATTGGATGCCATTTTTGGAAAATGTTTACTTTTGCTATGATAGGATATATAATTTGGAAGTTATGAATGTTTCAATACAAAATGATGCGCGATCCTAGAAATTTACTAACGAAACGCAAAGGACTACCACTTCAAGACACACGGCCATATATTATATAAATATAAGTATGTAACCTAATGACAAAACTAGGGTTATTAAGTGTGATTTTTTTTTTCTATGCACCCGATACCAGGAGGGTGAGAGTTCCTATAATAAGTACAGGGCAAACTGGACAAACAGCGTAAAAAAGCGGAAAATCATACAACCGTCGGAAATTTCAATTGCTCGGTATTATAATGTATGCCTCAATATTTTACATGCTTCGTTCAAACATTCCTTCGATTTATTCTACACCTATCACCAAAGGTTTACATTCATTATTCGCTAAACTGGTGCCGGATTATTTCCATTACTTGCGGGCCAATGCCGTCGACTGCCATTTGAAGCACTGGAAAGGATTCTACTTGCGATGGACAAACAATTTTGACAGGAACATGCGCCACTACACCCATGTTGCTTCACCGACCTCCACAATATCATAATTGAGTTACCTGTAATATTAAATAATTAAATTGATATTATACACAGTTACACATATGACACATAAAAACATGTTAAATCGTTTACGCAATCTTGACTATGAAGATAATGATACTTTAGCTGCATATATACTGCGCCAATAAAGTATCCTTACAGTTGGAAAAATAATCACAATTTCAAAACTGAACAATATTTGAGTAAATTTGTGTTTTGAATAGATGCACTATCTAATCCTGCACATTATGACACCACATTGATTCCAATGTGACCTAGAAGTAAAGTTACAAGCAATTGAATAGACGAGGGTCCAATTTTAAAAGTGACAAACTGGCCTATACAAGGCGTAAAAAGATTCCAACAAGCGAAACAAAGAGACAACACAGTTTCTTCAATGAAGTGTTATTTAAAACAGTTTTTATTTCAGTTTTTACTTCTCTATATTTTTCATAACTTTCATTTTATTTGTCAGTTCTTTTGTTTCAGTTTTCTTTTATTCCTTTTGTTTTTAAATTAAAGCCAAACGCATAAATTAGCCATTCAACACTCTCAAACCAGATGTCTAGTCTGTGGAGTTTTGAATAGGCCAGTTTGTCACTTTTAAAACTGAACCTTCGTCTAATCAAATGCTTGTAACTTTGCTTCTTGGATACTTTATTGGCGCAGTATATTTTGAAATTATTGGTTCAGTGACATGTGTAAATCTTGTTGTGGTGCTTTTTGTTCTTCTTTTTCGATTGCGTTCTTAAGCCAAACTTAAACTCTTCGATTGCATTTACCCATCATGAGATAAGACGTGATCCTAAATAAGAAACATTATGGAACTCTTTTACAAACTTTTTTAAATTTCAAAAACCATATAAGTGTTTCTAATCTCCTTTACGATATTCATTAAGTGCTCGTAAAATACGTTGTAGTGTAAACTTACCCAGGGCAAGGAGCACAACTGACATGTTGAGTAAGATCACGAATACAGCCATCGCTGCTTGTTGATGTCCTGATGGGTCTTTTAATGGAACCAGTAGAATCTCAGCACAAAGTAAGTTGAGAAATATTGCCACAAGTGAAGTCATCTGTAGTAAGTGCTCAAAAGAATCCTTCATTGGTTTGAAATACGCATGGCTGGTAATGAACACCATTGACACAGCTATAGTCGCCCCTAAGGTAAGCGGGTCCTCTGACCCATACAGAACTACAAGTGATGTCTGCAACAGTTTTCGGCATAGCTCTAGTACATCCCAGTACCAGTACTCTCGTTTGTAGTTTTCACAGAAGAACTGCACATACAATGGGTATTTAGAATAGTCGATACTCTCATTAGTCTGCGTACTAGCTTCATTTGTCTGGACATCCTGAACGTCATTATTGCATGCTGCCAACTCCACATTTTCATCTTCTTCTGAGTTAATTGATTGCTCATAATCAATGTTCTCGTTTGTCTGAATGCTAGCCAACTCCGTAACACCGGGAATGATAGAGCGCTCATTGTCAGTAGGGTTGTCAAGCAAAGGAGTCGTATCCGACTGGCTATCGATTTCTGCAGTTGTGATATTGCCTTCGTCTTGTCTAATGGTTTCGGTCTCTTCATTTCCGCCGATTTCGTTCTCACGAGATTCGTTGACTTTTTCATTTTCCCGACGAAATGTTATTTTTTGGAAAAAAATCAAAAAGAACAAGCACAAGGGATATCCGACAACAAAAAACAATGATACATAGGCTGTTGTGACGTAGTTCTTGTGTTCCTCAGTATCACAATCAACTGAATAATCAGATCGCAGTCGTTCTGTGCAGTAATCATCATTCACATCGACACAGAATTCTTGACAAGCCACCGGCATTAGGGACAAGATCACATCACACAAACTCAGGTAAGAGATGAACAAAACTACGACGACAACCAAGCAGCAGTTCCCTCTGAATCTGTGTAGTTTGTTTTTCACTTCAGCGGCAGACAATGTTTTATTAAATCGCAGAAACAACCATTTAGATGCAAAGACAATGCTTGGAAAAAACACAACAAGAATACAAAACACTAACCCTATAAGGAATTCTGCGTAGATGTTCAACTGAAGTTCATCAATGTAACAACGAGGCTTTGCTAGTAACTTGAATATGTTCAACTCTAGAGCCTTGAACACGTAAGCAAGATTTGACACATTCTTTGGCCAATGAATATTATGAAGAGAAGTAAAAATTGCCCCAGCTATTTGATAATATCCCAAAACTATCTTAAATCGACCGATTAGAACATAAACCAGAGATCTTTTGAGCGACTTGTTATCTCTATGTTGCTCACGCTCCTTCATCTTTTTCTTGAGATCCAAAATGACGATTACAACCAGTATACACGTTAGAATAACTACAAGCAAAAGCTCCAAGATCAGATGCCAGATTGGAGGACAGTTGACACAATATTCAAACCATGAATAGTAGCCTTTGCTACATGTGGAACAAACCCATCCTTCATAACCAACACCACAACTTCCATTAAAAAAGGGACACGCTTCTTCTCCTCCTGGGCAAGGAAATGGTTTGGGAAGGGGACCTTCAAATCTTGCACTTGCAGGATCATATGATCTATCAAATATTAGCAGATTTTCAACGAATGCAGTATACATGCTACTCAAACTATTCGGTGCAAATCCAAGGACGTTTGTGGTGTTCGACAAATTCCAATCCCATGTCCACCAATATCCAGGCTGAACCTTTTGCGATTCATTGCTGCAAATGACACCTTCTGCGGGGCAGGGCATACAAGGACCAAATCTATCTTTTCGGTAGTATCCATCTAATCCATCTAAACAAGGACAAGCACGGAGTCCTGCAAACTTATTTTTGTCTGTTCCCGCCGGACATACTTGACAGTCTGATATGCGTGCTCCAGGAGCTCGTTCAGGAGAAACAAAAGTACCATTAGTACACAAATCACATCCAATACCTCCCGCTTCCATTGATATTTGAGCACGTCGTGTTTGAAAATATCCACCTGAAATGAACAAAGAAATAAATACCTTAGCTGTGCAACAGAGAACCATAAATTATCCATGTTGTTATAGTGATATTAAAATGGAATGGGGTATAAATGTAATAGATTACTCACAATGCACGACAATTTTCATGCTTACAAAAGCCGCTGAATATTGAATTCCTTCTGCTAGAATTGATTTGGTATTTTTATATATGGTATATTTTATATAATAAACAAAGACATATTCTCAAAGCTTACCAGCTGGGCAACTAATACAACCTGAGTCAATACCGTCACCGAAGGTACCCGGTTTGCATGGAACACAAGATGAACCATTGCATTGGAAACCAAATTTGTTCATGCCTGCTTCCATGACGTATTTGAAAGACATTTGATTTGCACTAAAGAAAGTATTGATGTTATTTCCAACGCCAAAGCTGTAAACCCAAAATGAGAATATAATAAATACATCAACAAAAATACGTATCCCCTGAATGATTTACCGTTATTCTAAAACGAGTTATCGTATGCCAAATTTGTCACAGTATTGGAAGCAAAATTTATTTCTGCGCATTATGGCACCTTTATATTATTGTTGTAATGGCACAGATTTGATAGTTGCAGCAAAATCCTATTGGTTTGTATTAAGGGATGGGGTATGAACGTTTGGACAGTATTTATTGTGGGACATTAGAGCACATCAGACATATCGAATTGCATTGTGAATACGAAGAATGTCATTCTGATATCAAATAATTTTGATTTTTTGAAATTAGCAATGTAATACACATTTTACGGCAAATGATTAAAATTGATATTTTTGATATTTAACAGTAGTCGAAGTAAACTTTTCGTATTGAAGATATGGATTTTTCCCCCAAAATATCCACAAAAAATACGTCTTTTGGGGGAAAAATCCATATCTTCAATATGAAAGGTCAAAATTTTCAATTGGTCGTCGGCTTTTCCTCCCAGCTACATACACTTTAAGAATATATCATTAGATTTATAAAATTTTCTCCGAGGACGGTTATAATTGTGAAAAATATAAAATTTTAATAATTTGTCATAAAATTTGTATTATATCGTGAATTTCAAAAATGAAAATTATTTGATATCAGAAAGACAGTCTTCGTTATCAGAATGCAATTCGATATGTCTGATGTGCTCTCATGTCCAACAAAAAATACTGTCGAAACGCTCAAAACGCTCATTCCAGATCCTTTAAACAGTTAAATTTAAAAAAAAATAGATTTTAGATTTATATAGAGCATTTTTCCTGAGAATTCAATTCTGCTTTGAATGCATATTCCAAATTTGGCATAGGATAAATCATTTTAGAATAATGGTATTTTATTTGGGGGTAATTATTTTGTAATACGAATGTCACGATTATTATTATTTTGTTGTTATTGTACTTGCATTTTTATTATAACTTCTTCCAGTTATTATATTACATATCCTTTTACCAGCCTACCATATTTATTTAATGTATTGTGGAATATGTGAATAGAAAATGAATGAATGAATGAATGAATGAATGAATAAATGAATAAATGAATGAATGAATAAATGAATGTATGAATGATTGAATGACTGAATGACTGACTGACTGACTGAATGAATGAATGAATGAATGAATGAATGAATGAATGAATGAATGAATGAATAAATAAATGAATAAACGAATGAATGGTACAGAATCATCCTGCTTAATTTCCTTCGGACTATAATACTAAAATAATAGGAGCCAAGGATGATGCAACGGAATACAGAACTGACAGAATGAAAATTGCAATACTTTTTAAAATTCCTATGTTACAAATTTTCATACATTATCAGGACACATCGGTATGAGCTACACCTTTAGAAATAAAGCAACAGTGAGGTGTGAAAATCTGAGTTCATTTATTGACAACTTGTGGTCAGTGTTGTATGATATTTTTCAGAAAATAATGCGCAGAGCCTGGTAAATTGCATGATGCGATAAAGGTCAATTGTTGACTTACATTCTAACACTAGATGGAAAGTATGGTATTTCTGATAAATATTCCACTGGATAATATCTGCAATGGGATATACAAGGTAGAATTCGCAATGGTAATAAATATTGCATAGTCGTGGTGGTCGATAGTGCGTTCATCATTACCTTCATCATCATCATCATCATCATCATCATCATCATCATCATCATCATCATCATCATCATCATTATCATCATCATCATCATAGTCATCGTCGTCATTATCTCTATTATCATCATCACCATTATCATCATCATCATTATCATCCAACCCATTCTCGTCCTTATTTTGTATTTATAATACAAATGGACAAAGCAGTTAAAATGTATTATTATTAGACCATGCGCAAGAATGGATGCGCAGTAGCCAAGGATGAAGACTCGATCATCATCAATTTATACGGCAGTAAACAGCGCCCTATGTTGATCAAAATTCACTTTGGTAAGTATTTTTAACGAAGTTAATAAATATTTGAGTTAATACTATACTATATTATGAGTTAATACTTTGGTGATACTATAGAATACAAAAAGCAGAATTTTGCTGAGTTAAAAACTGAAATGAGGTATGGGGCTGGTTTTCGGTGGCTACGTAGCTCTAGTAGTCTGCCACTGCCCAATAGGAGAAGTAATTATGAGGTCTGACTATACCATGTACAAGCAATCTGAGTTCTGACTGGGCAGTCGGCGCTAAAGCGCTTCGATGTCGGCGCTACGCGCCTCTTTACATCTCGACGCTTAAGCGCCTCGATGTCGGCGCTACGCGCCTCTACTGTTGGACATCGTGATCCGAGGGAAATGACTAAGTTCTATGGCTACGGGGCGTTAGCTCAAAGACAATATTGTTCAAGGTTACGCCGCAGGCTTACAAAGAAACAATTTTGTGACGGGCTATCTCTACGTACGGTGGATATGGGTGACGGGCTTTCGATAACAGATGATTCACCAGTGTGGGAGCAAAGAAAAATGCTCTATATAAGTCTAAAATCTAATGCTTATTTTATTAAATGTTTAAGGGCGCGGTACCCGCTACCAAATAATTCTTGAAACTTGAAATATTGGTCTTACTTTCATAAGCATCACGATTTCCCAAACCCTACTTTTTATAAAGTCACTAACCTCACAAATTGCCCTTCATTATCATCTTCATGATAAACTGTTGCTATTTTGAAAATATTAACAAAAGTTGTTATCACGAATTGTCACGATTATTGATGCCGCATAAAACTTACACTTTGCTGCCACTTTCTGATAAGTAGTCAAAAGATCCCTCCTCAATTACACTCAATGGGTTCTGGTAAATATGTCTAGAAATCGTAGATTTTGAGTGAGAAAACAAAACGGTTTCATTGTTGCAGACCAGTGATGAAATATAATACTTTCAAAATGTTACGGAGGTAAGTATAGTTCGACACGTTTAATGGTTGGTCTGAATGAAAGACCAGTATTCTGGTCAATATTTGTTAAATTTTTCTTGTATGTGTGTTTGGGGATGGGTGGGTGTGTGTAGAAAATCCCTGGTCTAGTTTATTGATGCACTCGTAACCAACATTATTTGTTTCCTCTTATTATACAATTTTCATGGTGCTGATTCTGCCCACCCATGGCAGGGGAACCCAACAGTTGCCTTTGTGTTTTCATGCTTTTTGTCTTTTTCACTTCTTATTTTGCTTGCCTTTTTCATTACTCTTGGTAGTGCGCAGCATTTGCTCTTTTTTTTTTTTTTTTTTTTTTAACAGAGGTATCGGTTGCGTCCTGTTGTCGTGGTGGGGCGATATTATTTAAATCTCATTGTCAATTTTTGTCCTCAAATTAAAAATCATTGTAAATTTATATTGGGAAACATAGTATATGCTATGAGGGGCATGGTTAAGATTATAGGCCCAAGGAGATCTCAAACCCATGCTATGACATACCATGGTTTTGAGACCACCACGGGACCATAATCTTAACCATGTTCCGAATATAAAGCAGTCAATATTTGTTTTATATACGGAATGGATACGTGGATGTTGCGATTGCACAGTTTGACTGCGACGCACGTGACCAATCTATAGTTCATTTCCATGACTGGTCCATAGTTCATTTTGAGGCCATAGTTAATTCAATGACTGCACTTTCAACCAATAAGATGACAGGAATTTATATATGAGGTATATAATGATTTATATAAGGCCAGATATGGTTAAAGGAAGTGTGCGGCAATCACAACATTATGCCTTATATGTTAGAAAAATAATTATATTCTATTCTATTTTAAACAAACTCATATTGACCATAAAAACGAATAAAAACAACCGGCTCTCAACACCCTATATTCAAAATTCCCGCGACGAAATTGTCTAGAGCAATGACGTCATGGTTATTTTTTTGATATGGTCTCAGGTCCCACAAAAAATACTGTGCAAAAGTGGGTTACAGAGCCCTTAAGGGCTGGGGTATGAACGTTTGGACAGTATTTATTTTTGGGACATTAGAGCACATCAGACATATCGAATTGCATTCTGAATACGGAGAATGTCTTTCTGATATCAAATAATTTTGATTTTTTGAAATTCGCAATTTAATACACATTTTATGGCAAATCATTAAAATTGATATTTAAGATATCTAACAGTACTCGAAGTAAACTTTATAAATCTGATGATTTATACTTAAAGAGTATGTAGGTGGGATGAAAAGCCGACGATCAATTGAAAATTTTGACCTTTCGTATTGAAGATATGGATTTTTTTTTTTTTTTCAAAAAAAAATTAGGTCTTTTTGAGAAAAAAATCCATATCTTCAATATGAAATGTCAAAATTTTCAATTGACCGTCGGTTTTTCCTCCCAGCTACATACACTTTAAGAATATATCATTAGATTTATATAATTTACTTCGAGGACTGTTATATATCAAAAATTTGAAAAATATAAAATTTTTATAATTTGTCATAAAATTTGTATTATATTGTGATTTTCAAAAATGAAAATTATTTGATATCAGAAAGACATGCTTCGTATTCAGAATGCAATTCGATAGGTCTGAGGTGCTCTCATGTCCCACAAAAAATACGGTCGAAACGCAATAAACGCTCAATCTAGATCCCTTAAAGCAAACATATACTTACAATTTGCTAATAGTGCAATTGCTTGTTTGTAGCGCACCTTTGCTTATATTTGCAATATTGTTGCTGAATATAAACCTAAATATGAAGAAAACAAATTGTTGTTACGTACATAAATCATGCATTTGTATATAAATTGATGTAAACAGATTGGCTGGGTAAGTGATGGCAAAAATGTTGGTACTGAGTATTCTATCTGTTATTGTTTTAGAGCTGACTGATGGTGAATTTGATAAATAGAGTTTTAAAAAGTTGGAGAAGATTCCTATCGTGTTATTTGTTTAAGAGAGGGGAGAAATATCATGCATGAATGAAATCATCATTAACATATGGATCATGCTCAAAACATTCTGCCCTGTGTTTCAATGTTCTGTCACGTGGGGATTTTGATTGGGGAGTAACTTTTGTACTAAACGAGTTCATTTATTCTAAACAGGTACTCACAATTCTGCTAAGTTCGTGTTTTGAAAAGTCAACGGAGGAATGTAAGTGATTTGATTTCGAAACAACAGCCTGAAAAAAAGATAAACCAACGGTTGTTTCTTGCGATGTTTCATTATCTTTTGTTTTTAACAAAACATTATATAATTTGCAATTATAAATTATACACATGGAAAATACCAACAGCTTTTCACACTATGCGCAAATATTAGCCTCGGCAGTAAAAACGTTTAAATAATGGGTTCGGCTGCGCCTCACCCATTATTTACGTTTTTACTGCCTCGGACACATTATTTGGGTGTAAAGGATAATGCATTGCCCATTATTTCTTAAATAAAATATTAGCAAACTTCCTTGCTCTTTGACATTCATTTTTCTGATGTTTTAATGGCATTGACAATATAAAAGAGTTTTAACCCTTGTAAAATATGCAAACAAGATTTAAAATAAATAATGCCATCTACTTATATGAATAATGACTCTAGTCATATTACATCAAACAGACCGATTCAAAATGAAATGTGTAAATTACCATAGCAAATAACTTAATTAACGCTCGTTCTACTAAGCCCTTTTTGGGTAACATTAAATACCAAAAGTGGGGGAAGTCCCCCCCCTTTCCTTATATTAAACGTCATACTGTTATAGCAATGTATAGCTAGCTATGTATTTCCTTTATCCACTGATTACAAAATAAGTACAAACATTCCTCATGTATTGGCACTATGTCTGGAGTTATTGGTGAAAGGTCAAAAGAGAACAAACCTCCACATATCAATTTGTAAGCTCTCTTTAGCAAAGTCATAGTTCATTGAATTTACAACCGTATGACAAAACAGACGAAAATAGTAACTTTTTGCACAAGATTTGCAACATAAAGAGAATTGGCCATTGCTCAAGTGTGCTCTTTCATTTAATGATATAAAATTTGAAAAATATTGTAAGTATCACTTGAGGTTTTGACTTTTAAAACTTGCATTTTGGTCAAAATATTTGCGTGAATAGGTTGTTTTCAACAGATTTACCACATTCGCCTTGCTATTGACGCAAAGAAAAAACGTTTTTAGCAGGAAGTGTTAGCTTTCGTTCGATATAAAAATATTTCTGATTGGATAAAGGGAACACTTGATGTTTTGACAAAAACCGCAGATCACAGATGCTTATTCTCCACTAGTCACCAGCTAGAAGCTCACACAGCTCTTATGATGCTATGCACTCAACCGTGTAGAGTAAACACGGACTGTGCTCTCTACAAGGTACTGCTGCTTAGACGAAACTGAGAATCGTTTTGTAGCCAAACCTTTCCATATGATTTTGATGAAAATGGTCTCAAATTGTATATCTTGATATATATAGCAATCCAAAAAAAATCACAACTAATAGGACTGAATGGGTACTGACCCATTTTGCTTTGCTATACCTAGGTAAGAAAATGATTTACATATTGCAAACTACTCTTTCTTTTTTATTGTTTTGAGCCCCGTGGACCTCAAATGCGGGCCTTCGACCTTTTTTCACTAATAACTACAGACTGATAGGTCAATTGAATCATTAACAACAAAGAAATATTTTAGAATAGATTTAAACCAAATCGGAAAAAAATATGAATTTTGATCCCTTTTGACCCTGGAAATTTCGGAATCCCATGGGTGCCCATATTTATTCTATACACCTCAGGCAACAACATAAGAGCGAAAATGTTAGTCATACCTAAATGTACACTCACAAGCAAATTTTACCGGACTATAATCACAATTTGAACATAAGTATAAGTCGGATTAACTACCATAGCAAATATATTCAAACAAATTTGAATATATCGCGCAGCACTACAAGCAGGTTGCAATCATCACCTGTGTATGTCTGTAATCATAGATTAAATACAATACCGGTCTTTTCAAAGATACTTATCTTGCCGGTGCAAGTGATCAACATGCTATTATATGGTTCAATGCAGAGGTACCGCGTGAACGTACCAGTGCAGCATTTATTCAAACAAATTTGAACATATTGCTATGGTAGTTAATCCGATTATTACATAACTTCGCCAGTGTATAGACAGTGCATACAACTTTGAATATTACAATAAAAGGCTTTTAACTCCAATCAACTTTTCAACTTTAAACTTAAAATACATAGAGGCTTACAATGTCCGTAAACTTGTTAATCCCAGAAAAGTTTCGTTCGAGATATATTTCAGTCGGTTTCCATACAAGCTGAGCATCTTCAAATTAGGTGATGATCGCAGAAATCCGTCGGGTAATTCTTCTAGAAGATTTTGGGTTAGGGACCTAAATACGAAACAAATGGATTGAAATAATGCTAATAACATTTACGGAATAAATATGCCCTGCCTTATAGGTAGAAAAGGTACGTTTTTCATACAAACCTTCTAGCAATTGGTAATGACTAATTAAATGACTAATTATTGACTAATTATAAATTTCGGTTAATAATTAGCCATTTAATTAGTAATCAATTAGGAATTCCAGTAGTAAATATTATACGTCATAAAAATATGTTGAAGTCCTGCAAGCTAAAGTGAAATGTTATTACTGTTCTACAAATACATCATTTCGGCATTATTTTTCTGGAATAACAAAACTATAATTATCTTATATGAAAGTTTAACTGTGTACTAGAATTCCTTCTACAGGCATTATGCCTCTAAAATGAGTGTTGTTTCATTGACAAAACAGACGAAAGGCAGACACCTTCCACAAAAACATTACAATAGATTGGTATCACAATAATATATGGGTTTTTTTTACAGCCGCTTGTATCAGTAATAAACTATACATGTTTTTGTCGAGGGTGTCCTTCGTCCTTGTCTTCAAAAAACAACAAGCAATTTAGTTTTTAATAATGCGAAGAACAAGTATGGAGGTAAATTAATATTGAATATCTTGTATGCTATTTTGAAAGAGAGTCACCGACGCTCAAACTTGCAAATGTGATTATTTACTGCAGGTAATTGTTGCACTTCGAATCAAATTATTTATAGTAAAGTTCCACAATGGCCGCATTACTCACACCACAACTTGTTTAACTTAGCTCTTAATCTGAGCCCTTGTGATATACTTAGTAACACAAGTCCAGTCCAGTGACTAGGGCATAAACCATGCACAAACCCTTTGATCACAACAAGGTCCTGAAACTGCCCCTTCAATCTGATTGCAAAATGTTTAGTGATCGAAGACCCTTGAGATATGACAGTTCAGTGCACCGTGCACAAAATCTCTGATCACACTACATGCCTCCAGATTGCGTCCTTCTCTTTGATCGCGAAATATTTAGTGACCGCTGTCACAGGCACATCTAGAACAAGGATTTATTATTAAGGACTCACATCAAGGCTCAGAATCTTGATTCACAGGCACATGTAGAATAACTGAGAGGGTAGGTCATGATTTTCACATTATTAACATGACAACTTTATTGAGGACCCATATCAATGCTCAGAATCTGAGCTAGCTTAACTTTGCAGATGGGACTTTCCGGAAGTTGATACCCATTAACTTGAAGTGACATAAAATGTGGTATGCAAAAACTACACCAGGCACAAAAAGAAACTCGTCAGTTATATTCATCCTTGCTGTTCAATAACTTGATAATTTTGGATTATTCTGAAATATACATTTTGTTATTTGGACTTTGCTTTCTCATTTGACACCCTGTTTGTGAAAAACGGACAAGAATTGACCAAGATATGCGCCTCCAAAGCCTCAAACCCCAACATCAAAAGTTACATTTTCAACGATTTGCAATGGGAACGGATCGTTGTATTGCACACAAGCACCACGGGCCAATCAATAAAGCACACAGTGTAACAGGCACAATGGAATCGTTAAAATTGCAACTTTTCATTTTGGGGTTTGAGAGTTTGGAGGCGCGTATCTTGGTCAATTCTTGCCCAATGCTCACGAACAGGGTGTAAAATGAGAAAGAAAAGTCCAATTAACAAAATGTATATTTCAGAATAATCCAAAATTATCAAGTTATTGAACAGCAAGGATGAATATAACTGACGAGTTTCTTTTTGTACCTGGTGTATAAGCTTTCTGCCTGGCAAGGAAAACATTTCCACAACAATATAGTCAAAGATACTTACACAGACATAAATTCAGTGTTAGTAAGCAGATCTCCTGGCAAGTATTTCAAGTTGTGTCCACACAAGTAACTGTATATTTAATTGCAAAGAAAAAAAAACCTAATGTACTATTATTACTATACCTCAATTTTCTCAAACAGCCTTGGAGGTCCTGGTTTATCCGCTTTCTCCTTCCTGAATCCTCCTCATATTCATACAATAAGCCTATTCGAGTAAAGTGAAAGATCATATGACGCCATTCGACGATTCCACTAGAAAGTGGATCTTTGAAATAGTAAATCAAATTTTGTTTTTCAAATACGTTTTTGGGACCCCATAGACTATGCCATAGTCGAATTTATGTTATTATTAATCATGATGAACGCATTCCGATGAACTCAAAAATTATGCTGATGTTTATTACAATGTTCAATAGTAAATGGTTATAAAGGGTTCATATAATAATTAGTGACAGTAAAAGCAAAGTATACGTAGGTCTGTCTATGTATTTAATGCAACATATCTTGCATAATTATGGCTCACTTCAATACTGAACAATTCTGATTTTGGAATCCACCAGTTTTAAGTTTATTGATAGCAAAAGCCCGAGTAAAAGTTGGAGGCTGCTAACAAACAGAGGGAATACGGTGACTAAGAAGAAGATCAGTTGTATGCTTAAATGTAATAGCCAGAGTATCTAAAATGGGCAAGTGGACTATGGAGAAATCTAAGGACACCACAATTCCGATTGGGAAGTGTGTAAAAGATCCGTACTTACAGTGTTGTTATCTTTCGTACTCCATCAAATGCCTTTGGTGAGATATCAGTTAGTTTTTCTTCTGCAGAAAGGCCAGCCAAAATATCACTGAAACATGTAATAGCAAAGTTCAAGTTAACACAATAATCCTATCTCGCTCGTTGTTAAATATGTTATAACTTTTTAAATGATCTTAGAGTTTGGGAAAAGGTTAAAGGACATTGGATCTCGGATTGGGCCGACGCTAGAGAGTGACACCCCGAAACACAATTTTGTCTTCAAAACCATGCGATTGTCGGCAAATGTATTCAAAACTATGTGTGATTGTCGGTAAATTTCAAGAGTCATATAAAATATTAATGTGTTACGAAATTGTGCTGTTGTTACGTAATAGAGCTATTGTTAATGTTATAGTAATTGCTAATTTAAAAAAATTGGTCGAAAAAATTCATTTATACATGTATGGTTACAAAAAAAATGGTTCGTACTTTATATGATGATTAAGAAATGTTATCAAAATAATCAATGCATGGGGTCAAAGGTAAAATTTTCATTGCATAATTGATCACTCTTCGTATATCGTTGCTCTCTGAGAAGGAACGAGGTAGGGGGCCTTATTATCTTCTTACTACAGGAGTTCATGATACATTTATATTTGTATCATTTTGCATACAGAAAATGTTATCGTCATCTGATTCAAACTTACATTTCGTAGATTTCCGTGTCACCGTCTGATGGAGCAAATATTTTGCCGGGAAAGGAATGCATATACCCTATGTTCAAGTGCCTGTAAAAATTCAAATCATGCATATGAGATCACACCACTAAATCAGGTCTAACCCTATCTGCCTGATGAAATAACAACCGGTGCTTTTATTCGCTGACCATACCTGGTGCATTTTAATGGAAAAAGTTTGAAATGACGGCAGATGTACCCATTTTGATGATAGTTGTGCTCTGTGGATGTTTTTCTTACCATCCAAGCATAAAATAATACAAAATATTACAATTCTGACATTTTAGGAAGGTTTTTTGGTTCTATGTACTAAATAACGTCACAGCATAGAGGCGCTGAGCTGTAGGCTTTGGTATGGTTAACATCATGTTCAATGCACCACGAAACATCGAGCAGCTCAACTACATGGTTTTATGGTAGAATATATCACAAACTTTTAGAAAAATAGATGTGTTTTGAATGCCCTAGCAGGTTTTAACCATGAGAAAATGACGATCATGATGCAGTCATGTCTACAGTAGAGTTCAACTCGACCTTTGCAGGACTTAAACCCCATTAAAAGCTATTAAACCAAGATAACACTCATTGAAAACAGCTCAACTGATTAAATCATATCTTCTCTGGTTAAATACACACAACATATGTGTCTGCTTTACACGAACAATGGAGCAATGCGCTGGGATTATACTTTCAGTTGAGTGAACGATTATAAAGCGAGCGCTAGAGAACAATTGTGTGTGGTCTTTGTTTACGAAATGAGACAATACGTGCTTATTGTTAACCAGCGTTCTTGAAAATAAGAAACATGGTGGTTTGCAGACTTAACACGGTTTGGAAATAATTTCTTCATATTTTTTGGTGTTTACATATCCTTCCTAAAACACCAAAGTACGCATATTTCCAAACATCTAAATTAGCTAAAAATTTAGGACATGTTACAAAACTATATTGTCTAGAATTTTAGAAGAGTACTTTTAATATTGGCCGGTTATTTTTCACACAGCGACGTTAACTAGGCAAGTACTATTACATATAACATTAACTAAAACACCAAAGTACGCATATTTCCAAACATCTAAATTAGCTAAAAATTTAGGACATGTTACAAAACTATATTTTCTAGAACTTTAGAAGAGTACTTTTAATATTGGCCGGTTATTTTTCACACAGCGACGTTAACTAGGCATATCCTCATACTTTTAACGTAGGCTATTTGTAGAGGTCACGCGTCAATGGGAAAGAGCACTGTGTATTGTGTATAGGAAAACGGACAGTAACTGCAGTATGTTTCTTAGGTACCTCTTAATACATAAAAGAATAGGAACTTGGTTTAGTGGTGTGATCCCTTGATTTACTGCCTATACAGCGTGAGGCAATGCACTCTCAGATTGCTCATGTTTAAGTGACTTTTTTCTGTTTCGGGGTAAGTTTTATGCTAAATTTACTTCAGGGGGTGGATGGATATGGGGAATTGAAAATATGCTCAACAATTACAGACTGTTGGAACTTTTAGTGGTGTGATTCCATATACTTATACGGCTGCAACAGTACATATCGATATTTCGGTAACTTTGTCTGTCGACAGACTGCAATTGCAATGAAACAAGGAATAACACGACACCAATTTACGCATCGTGCAATGGGTTAATTAGAGGACATAAAGAATATTTTAAATAAGCGATTACAGGCCATCTGTCAAAGACCTATTCCCCAAGCATGGATTTAATCTGAATTGCCGTAACGTATGGAACAATATTTTTTCCGTAATTAACATTTGCATGGCATATTTACATAAATAGCAAAAAGTATAATGAGGCTAGATTATTATTTCCTCTTACTTTTATTAATTAGAATTAACAATCTACCAAAGAATAACTTTTGATCACTTTCTGTTTTGTCCCAGTATTTTGACCCATCGAGGCAACTTGGCCTCCTTCGGCCCTCGGTCTGTATGCCTCTGCAAATATTAACTAATTAATTAAAGGAATACTCACTCCGCAAATGAAAAATTCATTGCCCCCGGCTCTATCTCCTTGAGTCCTGCAGCGGTGATACTCCTGAAATAATTTATATTAACGTCAAATCAAGATTGAATCACTTGATCATTTTATATACTTTGTCAATATCTATTCCTTTAAATTTTCTTTTAAGGTTTATAGCGCACATGTTATCATTATGATAAGGATAATGAATTTAGTGTAATAAGTCTGGTGCCTAGGCCAAAAATCTGAATGTAGCGTCCGCACATTGTTTTATCGTGTTTTCTGTATCTCTGAGACCTATCTGGCATTTTGAAATAAATGACCCCAAAATGACCCCATAGGATTATACAGGGGTCCAAAATTGAAAGTGTTCAAATATCACCTCAAAGTATATCAAATTATTCGTCTACGCCCAATAAAAGTTGTAGGAAATTATTTTTCTACCAATAGGAATTCAGAAACATAACAGTTTACATTAGCTCCTGTCTGGTTGATGAGTTACGGAGACAAATATTGCATAGGTCAATAATCTCAATAGGGTCAAATGGCAACCTATGGTATTTGACCTTGGTTATACATACATTAATTAATTTCTTATAAGGCTGCAACATTGTATTTCTATGTTTACAGCTAGCTAAAAGGACATTCGACCCAATGATTCAATAGAGGGGGCTGTAACATTATCTCATCAGCTGATTTTCATGTTGGGTCCATATAACCCAAAGTGAGTGACCCTACTGCCACAGCTCCATGGTTCAGATATGGTGCGGTAACCACTAGCACGGGGGTGACACTAAATTCACGGTTATTCTATTAAGCACGCAAACCTATGACAAATCCCGCTGGTTTAGTTTGCTTGGTAGAAAATGAGTCCAGTTATCGATCGGTTATGAATATATCATGTTCGACCCCTTGATCATGTTAATTACGGTTGACAAAAAAAGCCGCCATTCAGTTTTGCGAACTTTGTCTGTTCAATGCGAGTACCAAGCTTGAAAGTACGCCCGCTATGAGAGCTGAGACCACTGACCTCCCTGACCTCGTTTGTTTTTGTTTCCTCGTGTGATGATAAATATCATTCAATCTATAGTTATCGGACGTATACGTTGTTTATTACCGCCCTAAGCAGTTTGTTTTTAAAAACAAGTAAATAATCATTACTCGCCATTCTATTTGATCTTGTGCATTTCCCAAATCACGTAATAAATTGAAACGCCCTCAATTGAGCTGAGGCCACTGATTATATAATCACCCGAGTGTTTTAATTTTGATTTATACACTACCGCGTGTGAGCCGGTTAGTAATATTAATGAAGTGACACACTGATGCACGGCGTTTATAGCACTTGTACATTGCACTGATGATATGTCACTTGCTGAATTACGTGTAAAGGCCTACTAGAAGAATTATTTAGGTCTATCAAAAGAATGATTGAATGATTTTGGAGTTTATCAAGGGCTTCATGTAAATGATAATTCTGAGCCGGGGGGAGGGGGCTTTTTTGCACACATTTATGGTAGGCCTACGCCTATTATAAAATAAAACGCTCCGAAAAGGCTAGGATAACAGTACGCGTCCGGAAACGCTTAATTATGCAAATTGTCTTTTGAACAAAACCAAATTCTTCGCCTGTTTAATAGGCCTATGGTCAATAATCGGTCAAGTTTGTTCAAAAAAATATGTTTCTTTACGGTAAGCCTATAGGAGGGCCTATCCACCAATCTCATGAATCTATTTAATTTAAGGTTTGCGGGATCCCAATAATTTGGATGTGCAACGAGGGGTGGGGTGTCACAATTTTATTTGCAGATAAGCGATTTTTGGCAGGCCGGTGGGGGGGCATTTTTGACACGCCGTTTGAAATTCTATCACCGGGGACCCATAATGAGCCCCCGGGGGTAAAATTTCCGAACGGCCCGCCCTCTCAGCCTGCCAAAATCGCTTGCACCCCCCCCCTCTCGGTCCGCCAAACATTCTTAGCGACCCCCCCTTGCACTTGCCAAATTTTTGGGATCCATTTGCAAACATTATACCGGTATCATGCGGTATGGCTTGTTATGTTGCGAGCGCAGCGAGCAGGAAACTTTTGCATATTAAAGCGTTTCCGTACTGTTTTCCGAAGCCTTGAGCGTTTTATTTAAAACGCACCCCAAGGATGTGTGCCAAAATCGCTTCCCCCCTCTCGGCTGGCCAAAATTGCTTGCCCCCCCCTTGTGGCTCGCCAAAAATTCTTGCCCCCCCCAATTTTACCCTGCCCCAGGGCTCATAATTATTGCACAGCCCCTAATGATTTCAAAAGAGAAATAGGCTTACAACAATTTTATGAAAACAAAACAAAAACATTGAGAGAAGGGAGTTGATTGATTTACTGACCACATATTATTTCACACAATATTATTTTGTAAGATGGATGATCACTGAATCTGTCATTATGGTAAAATAGACAGTGGTGACGGTAGATTTCTTGGCATTGGTGGATGAATTAATTTTTCTGAAATAAATGCGAGCAATAAATTGCCATTTTGAAGTTAAAGTGAGACAGGTGTCAAGAGAAATCAAAAAATCATCATTATATCAATGTGTTTTTCATTATTAGACACATTAACATATAAATGCACTTTTGATAATACATTAAACAAAATTTTAAAAGTTATGCATATCGGATAAAAGATTTAAAAACAACGTTTTTTTTAAATTTTCAAACGCGTTTTTACACATTTCATTTTTTTTACCATATTTCGACCTTAGATAAAATGTAGCTCCAAAAGTATACCCACCATAATAGGCCTTAAACTTTGCATATATTGTCTTTAGACTATTTTCTACTGCATGCACCTACAATCAAATTGATTTATCTGGGACATTTATAAACTATTTGGTCAAATTTACAAAATTTAAATAATTTAAATAATATTGTTCATGATATAATTAATTGGGTTGTTTTGTCATCAGAATGAGATTAATTTTAAGTGAGTGAGTGATGAAGTGAGTATAAATGTCAGTGATTAAATAATAAATAAATAAATAAATAAATAAATAAATAATAAATAAATAATACATTATAGTATAGACAAGTTATTGTAATATATTTTTTTCCAATAGAGGCGTAACATTCTGTTTCAAAATATTTATTTAAATTTATTTGATTATTTTCTAACTTAAATATTTTCTTTAGAGCAAAGACAAATATTTTCCCTTTTTCTAGTAGAGGTTTCTCCAATTTGAGCCCTAAATAAAACTCTGCTTCTTTTATTATTGATTTAATTTCATGATTTATTCCATTGAGCAATATCAAGGATTAAAATCACACGTCTCACATCAGATAGTTACTTAGCTTAGTGGTCGTACGCTGTGCCTTTCAACCGAGAGGTACCGAGATCGATTCCCGCCTCTGCCTACTATTTTGTTCAAGACTGGAAAGAATGAAGCTTATTTGACTTTAGAACACTTAATTATTCATGACTTACCCTACGCGGTGGTGTAAAGTGCTACCGGTAAACATGAATATGAATTTATAACACAATGGCTAATTTAAATAAGAATGCGGCCTCATGCTAATTAGGGAGTGCCTCTTCCTATCAATTATTCCATGCCACTAGCTTGTTCATTGGACTGTTTGTATTATGTAGTTTCCTTAGAAACTCGTCAATTGCTAAAAAAAGGGAAACTACTCTATATTGAAGTCATGAATAAAAATCTGGAGGTTTAGAGTGGCTTAGGTTTCATGCAAATGTTTTTTCATGTTTTTTTTTTTTTTCGCGCCTATTACTTTCGTGGCCGGTGGCAGCATGAATTGTTTCTGTATAGCTATCGAGACACTGTGGTAGGCAACGCTCTGCAGGGTATATTATTTTATTGTTTCCGATTAGAGCGCTGACTTATTGGAAAATGTTGCCAATCAATATTCATGAGAGTGTACATTTAACGTCCAGTTTTCGAAATTGGGTGACTTGTGTTTGGCAAGTGTGAAATACATCTGACGGGGCGTTTTAATTACGTAACGAATAAAGGCATTGACATCATCGATGTATGTATGTATGTATGAATGGCTGCCCAGTGCTGTTATGTGTTTAGTTATTATATAGGACTAATAATGATTATTAAATGTATTCATCATTCCTTTCTTTTCCCTTCTCTGTACTTATTCTTTCATAGGCTTACACTTTATCACTCTCTCGCTCTCCTTGTCCCCTCTCACCCTCCCTCTTTCATTCCCATCATTTTCCTCTTATTTCTATTTATCTACTTGTCTTTATTATATCTGTTCATTTCTCCCTCCTTCCTCCAGCCCTCTCTCATTCTCCAAATCGGCCCTGATTTGGTAAAATGATCTAACTTGAAATTAAAAATGCCGTCAAAACACTTGATGTTTTTCTTTTTGAATAAAATAAATTATTAAACAGATCTAATGTCTTAAAAATATAAAAATCTCATTATTTGGTGGCATGGTGGTGATTTTAGGATGTCACCAATGGAAAGAGCGCCCTCACATTACCAATGATATGGATTTATCTCAAAATGTCCAAATTTCAAGTTAGATCGTTTTACCAAATCAGGGCCGAAATATCCTCCTCCCCTCTTCCTCCTTCCTCCCCTCCCAAGACTTCTCACAGGGGTGAATCTGCCCCTTCCCAACCCCTCCCCTCTTTGGGTACGCCACTATTTCTATACCAATCTCCTTCTTAAAATAAAATTATATGGACATTTCTTAAAAACAACCTTTATAGGCCTATACTTATACTTACATGTATACGTATAGCGCCTAACATTTATAATATAGTGTAATATAGATATGTGGAAATGGCAGCCTTCATACATTCTAATATGTAATCGATCAGCAAGAGCATTCAATTTATTTAAATAAAGCGCCTAAAGTCAGGTGGGTGGTAAAGATGATTGGATAGACAGCTAAAGCCTCCTTTATAGACTTCAGACCCACACAAGCACACATTTGGGATACGTGGGAACAATGGTACCACTTAACACATGACTGCCCTTACACATGACTGTATTGTGGTCACTTATTGATACTCGCCTGTTGTGTAGAGTGTTAATATGATGCCGGATCAGTGATCAATTTAATGGCGGAACCCCTTTGTTGGAAACAATTGTACCACTTTTATGAATAGCCTGTCGCAACTTCTAATCGGCATCAAACGAACAAAGCATTAAATCTACTTTGTTATTCTGGTTTATGTTTAGGATATCATTGGGTCAGTTCGTAATGTTCCTCTATTGCACGCCGGTTAATGTTTCAGTTAAATTCCAAAGGTATGATCCTTAGTACGATTAGATGGAAAGGCGACCTGCATGTGTTTTTATTTTATTTGGTTTATGACCACTTCTTAAGAAAAGCCAGCGTTTCCACTTTTCTGTTTCAAAGTTACGAATTTTTAGGGAAATCAATTGGGATTTTAAAAGCTCATTAGATTATTTCATGCATTTCAACTAAGTGTCGTGTGTTCTACAAAATAGTGCAATTCATTAAAAAATATATTTCACCGCTTTAATATAATGCATCCAGTGCAATATAGAAATACAGTATTGATATGTCTGAACTTGTACAATATTTGGAAATGAGATTTTGATGTTTTTGTCAAATGAAGTAAAAGCACGGATATTTTAAATTAAATGGAAATTTCCTGTTAGTTCTTGTTGCATCTTGATTGTTAAGAAACGAACTTCACTTACAGCTGTCGAATTGTTCGTCGAATTTCACTAAACAAATCTGCCTTGATTGAATCCATTTGCATGCCGTACATTTCGCTGCAAATAGAGAAAAGTAAGTAAGAGGAGTGGATAGAAGAAATATATCCCTGGTTATTCACCCAGAGTAGAGTTTTATATATCGGTGGTTTATAAATCAACATATACAAACAAAATTTGATTTCCCAGAACTATTGGTTAAAATAAGATACTTACAGAATATGCAGCTTGTTCAATCCCAAGAAGGATCCTGGACTAAGGTCTTGTAATTCATTATATGACAGCTTCCTGTTGATGCCATAAATGAACAATTAATGTCTCTTTTTTTGGTTATAAATAATATTCGCGTAATAATGTATCACACATCGATAAGTGCAGGTTTTCGGAATCTAAAGGTCACATCGTTCCATCAGGATGTGTGTGCATCAAAAAGTAATAATTTTAATTAATATGCATCTACATGTCCGTGAACTATGACCCCTCCCATAAAGCCAATCACACCTACATTGACTTAAATTAAAAGTTTTGGGTTTGGCTTTGGTTAAATTGGTCACGTGTTTTCCTTTTATACTACCTAAGCTCTTGACGGATATTTTAACCTATGCCTTTGTCTGTACCCTTTGTTAGAAACCGAAAACTTGCCGTTTCGGTTTTCATTTCAGTTTGTTACGTAATCGTGTGACCGATTTGAAATGCGATGCCTTATGGCAATGCTTGGGGTTTCCCTACTAAATACGCAACAATTCCATCAGACAGAGTCTCAACATCACTTGCTCCATGAATGATGCTATCTGCCGGAGACGTTTGAAATGGGCTGGACACATCTTAAAACGATTTCATGACCTTTGTATAACCCGACATTTTAATGTTATTAAAACGTTTTTACCTAAACCAAAACCCAAAATATAACCTATTAAAAACAGTTAACCAACAGAGCCAAGGCAATACGGTAAGACAGTGATTAAAAGTCATGTCCATATCAATACTTACAGAGTAGTTAATTTGTGACAAGAAGCAAAAGTTCCTTTTGGAATTGAAGAGATTTGGTTCCTGATAAGATTTCTGGAAATTAAGTATTAGTGAAGAAGATAATAATATTTATTAAACGAAGAGAAATTTGATCGATTATAACAAGAAATAAAGTAAGCACAAAAATGAAAAGTAAATAGAAAAATGAATTAATCAATTAATAATCAAATAATATATGCATCGAGCAATTTCTGCTGCAAGTGATATAAAAATTATAAATACTTCGATTTCAACGAAAATGGTCTCAAATAGCTCGTCATGTAAAAACAAGTCAAAGAAGGAATCGTTTGCACTGTCTAAATGCTTTGTTATTGACCAAATTGGTCAATAAAGGTCAATCCCTATTACAGCCATTCCTTATTTGACTTGTTTTTACATGACAAGCAATTTGAGACCAATTTCGTTGAAATCGGAGCATTTAATTTTTGGCCCCTGTGTGGCCAAAAAAACTGACCACCGCCCGAAATTTGGCCTTTTTGCTTATAACTCAAGAACGGTATGTCGCAGGTAGGTCAAACTATACTTTTTGAATCCTTGCAATGAGAGAAATAATTTTGTGTGCTTGTTAACCATATTTGAGCAACTTTGAAATTTGACCACTGCGTTGACCTTTCACCTTGAATATGGCCAGAGTGTTTTATAGGACCATAAAAAGAAGCCAAAAAAGTATGGTAGAGTCCTGGAGGGGGGGGTCGGGTCATCATTAACTTCCCATAGATACCGGACTAACAGGTTTTCTTTATTTTTATTTTGAACTGGCTGAGTATGGTTCGCTAGTCAAGAAATAAAAGATGTTCCTTGAAGTTGTTCCTTGTTATGCAAATGAGACATCTTACGCTCGGTAGCCTTTTAACACAGAGATTTAGGACCATGCTTTGTGTCTATCACTTTCAAGAATGTGTGTATTTTGGAAAAATAATTCAAAGAAATCCCTGTTATAACTCACAAAATATCAGAAAGACAATAATGCTAAGTTTTCAATATTTTTACAATTTTTGGTGAACGTAACCCCCAGTACATAACCAGACCCAGTTAACAAGTGTAACACAACCCCCAGAAATTTACATCGTGTGTTTGAATTTTACTACTGGGTCTAAATATTCCATAGCGTTAGTAAAAAAGTGCTTCTTTTTCACTCACACAATTAATACATATCGTCATGCAAGTTTCTAGAATACCTGTCTCAACCTTAATCTGAAATCTGGAGGAGTATAAATTTAAAAAAAGTAATTTTTGACCGTTGTTTTCACCACTATCTTTAGACCACTTGCCATGTGACGTCATTGCCCGGCAGTATACGTGCGCATTATGGCAATTTCCATTGTTCTTTGCCCTGCAGTGTGCGAACGCATCGTAGTCTGCTAAGGGCACATGCATTTTAAATCGCCCGCCACATTTCATATAGTACAGGAAAGCCATTGAACAGTGTAGCGGCTCGTTCGACCATATCGACAGATGAGTCCCTCGCCTTTGTTGATAAACAGTGATGTCAAGTGGTCTATACCCGAATTCAACAGGGTTGTCTACAAAACGTACTTGCACGCATCTTGCTCGTTGTGTGTCGGATTAAGATCGAATTTTAATGGGACAAGAATTTCCATGGCGATAGTAAAACGTGCTTCTGTTGCGCGCAATATCGCCTCGTCATACAATTTTCTGCAAATTCCTAGAAAACATGTTTCAACCTAAATTTTAAATTTCAAAAGGTGAATTTTGAACATTGTTTTAGCCACCGTGTCTGTGCCGAATTGAACAGGTTTTGTGTACATTTAATATTTACATGCATCTCGGCCGTTGTGTGGCCGATTGTCGGATAAGTCGGGGTTCAAGTTTACGTTGTTGATAATCAAATTGTCACGGAATGTTTTTGGTTGCTTCTTAACTTAATTTAATCCCCAAAATGTGTTCTTTACTGCACGGGTCAGCGTCAGTGCAATCACCGGGGCAGATCAGTTATGTAATCCGATTAAAGTGTGCATAACAACATGGCTTAAAGCCCTCGCAACCCGACAGTCTGGCAGGTTTGGGTACTATCGTGTCGTTGCGTTCAGGCAAGACTAGCATAGCTTTTAAGGATATGCCGTGGATGACCGTCCATGTCTCCACGGTCTATGCCAAAATATACCATCGTATAGTTGTGTGACGATTGCGTAAGCATGAACGACTTCTATTCCGACAGGTCAATACTTATCAATTGTATACGCTCTGCCATCTTTGCATTGAGTAAAAGAAAGTCCAACTGTTATATGTGACCCCTCGGCACAACTGAGCCCGGATGTCGCCAGTGCCACTACTGAGATATGCTCCATCGAACTTAACAATAAACAATAGGAAACAAAGGATTTATTGACTGTTTTATTGCTTTTTCACTACTTAAATGTCAAGTACTATAGACATGATATACATCATTTTAAAGCTAATTTCAAGCAGAATATTTTGGTTGAATATCTCAAAAATGATGATTGGCGACTTCAGGGCTCAGTTGTGCCGAGGGGTCACATATGCATTATATTTGTATAACATAACCATTTTACTTACATAACTTTCAAATGCCTGGATTCATTAAACATGCCGAAGATATTTGTCAAGTTATTAAATCCGCCATACCTGGAAATCACAAAATTAGAAAGCCAGCATCCTATTTTAGTCGAGCTTTGACATGATTTGACCGGTTTGTGTGTAAAAATTGTACATGAAAATTAGTTCTCATTTCGTTTAAAGTGCAACTGACATTTGGATATGATATCCATTTCCGAATGGAAAGGGATATTCATCTGATCAGATTTCACTTGGTCAGCTCCAATATGTTAGCACTACCTAGTTGTATAAGGGTCTGGTGGGAGGGTAAAATTGGGAGGGGGAGGCAAAAACTTTTGGCTAGTCGAAAGGGGGGGGGCAAAATTTGTTGGCACCGAGAGGGGGGGCTAGCGAATTTTGGCACACATTCATGGGGCACCTTCTAAATAAAACGCTCTAAAACGGCTCATGAAAACAGTACGTGAACGCTTAAATGTGCAAATTTTCCTGCTCGCTGCGCTCGCAACATGTATCTTGACTATTAAAGGTTTCCAATTTTGGATCTCAAAAATTGGGCATGTGCAAAGGTTTTTTTTATTGCAGGCCGAGAGGGGGGAAGCGATTTTTGGCGGGCCGAGATGCAAGGGGGGGGTGGTAAACTGTTCGGACATTTTACCACGGGGGCGTACTTTACTTGTATAGTATATAATAGCTGCTGTTAGTGCCTTGTTTGACCTGCTCATAAAAATCGTGGAATCATTTCCAATGTTTGTTAATTACGTCCCATACTAAAAAAGCCCTTAAAATTTAAACAAGAAGGCTGGTATAACAAGTGATAAATGCAATTGACAAATAAGAATCCATCACACATGACAACATGACAACTGTGTGACTATTGTGTCATGTGACTATTTTAAAAAATACGTAGTATTATTAAATATTGTTTCGTAAAAATGTACTTACAAACGTGTTAATGATAACGGTAGCTTGAACTGCGATTGGACATGATTATTTGTAAAGTTCCTGAAAAAATACAACGATGACGATTTATTGCTCTAGTGTTAACAAAAGTGGTTTGCAGTATATTTTACTTTACGCTTTTCTACATACTGGCTTTTTACTCAAACAATGGTAATGTCGCCCTCAGTAGGCAGAAAACACCCAGGGATCCGAATACGTGTGGTTTGTGAAATATGTGATGCGATCATGCAAAATCAGTCGGAACTCGCAAATGTTGGTTTTGAGATATAGCCTATTACAATGGAAATATTTCTTTTTGTTACCTCTTGTTTTTGAAACTCTTAAATTGCTCACATCTTTGGTACTGGTTGTTCAATTTCAATGGGGTTTTCTGCTAAATCCAGCTTTGTAAATGCTTTTTACTATCCTATAAGAAACTGAAAATTTAATTTTTCCGAGTTCCAACTGATTTTGCTTGATCGCATCACATAGATCTCAAACTTGACAATGAACTGTAAACTGGACAACAATAAGATCCAAGATCGTTTACTAAAGTTAGTTCGCATAGGTGAAAAATGACTCATAACATCCGTGCATTGATATAGAATGGCGTGCACGCAGTTGTGCGCAGCACTTACGCTAGTTGCGCGTTGCGTAATGCATGAGAATGCATGTGAATATACGCTAGCATGAGTTGGGACATTGTTGACCCACGCAGCAACAAAAAACGTATAATTTATGCCCATTATAAGCCGAACAAACTTCAGCAAACATAATATCACAAGGAAAGTTCTTTTGCAAATTTGCATTCAATTTTAGTCCCACTTTGAGCAGTTTTGAACTACTTCATTCAAGCTCTTGGAGCTTAGCGCACGTTTAATTTTCCCGGGTTGATTTAGCGTATTTCATTCATTGGCCTACTGTACTACCATCATTTATATTAACTACAATACTCACAAATACGTCAGATATTTTAGAGAAGCCAAAGCATTGTCGGTTATGATGTATAATTCGTTATCTTGTAGAGTACTGTTGAATGAAATGTTAAAGTGGAAAACAAATACAGTTGACGATGTATGAATAGGCCTGAATAACCCTGAACCAGGTAAAAGCTTTGGTTATTACTACACAGTGATATAACACGTATAACAATATGACACGTAGCGAGGTTGTGCAAGGTAAGTTTAAGTATAAAAAGATTTAATTACAAACTTCTTCTTGCTTTGCCACCATTCCGAATTGCTTCTCCAGCTACTTTATTTACATTCATTACTTACATGGCTCTAGTGTAGAAGGTTCAACTCATTATCATTGGCAGATATTCTCCAGCTGAAGGAGAGAACTAATAATGGGTGCGGACATCATTATTAAGCAGAAACCCGAAGTAGTTCCTCCACTATTTCACTCTTGAATGCGTAGTCGAATTTATAAAAAATATGTTATTATTAGTCATGATGAACCCATTTCCTTGAACTCAAAATTATACTGATGTTTATTAAAATTAAAGTATTCAATAGTAAAATGGTCATAAAGAGTTAAAAATATCAGATGATTAGTGACAATAAAAGTAATTGAATGCAACATTATCTTGCATAATTATAATGGCTCACTTTAATACTGAACAATTCTGATTTTGGAATCTACCAGTTTATTGATTGCGAACCCCAAAAATTCGACTATGGACTTTGAATTGTAAGCAGAACTTTACCCCCTGGACTTTGCTCTCTAAAAACACACTGCCAAGCATACTTGTTTATCAGTCCATTAACCATAAGTACGCGCTAGATGTTTGATGAGAGATTAACTTTCGCGTCAACATAAAAGCGCCGCAAATACCATAGACAGTTGTGTTCGGTGTAGTTAATGGTAATGGCGCGGGCCCAGAAGATTTAAACCATAGCGAGATATGGGCGACCAATCACAAGGCAGATCCATTTAAAGATGCATTACATCATGGCTAATTTTAGTTAGGGCAGAAATTGGCCTAACTCTCCATAGAGTCCCGTGTTAAAACTCTTAACCGCAAGGCAAAGTCAGTAGTCTACTTGGGAAGCTAATAAAGAGAGGGAGTAGGGTGACTGAAAAGATCAGATGTGAAAATCTATCAATTGTGCACACATTAATTAAATCAGAGTTTTAAGCTTAAATACAATATCCAGAGTATGCACAATGGGCAAGTGGACAACGGGGTAGTCTACACGATATGTGATTTTGTGCACGTTTTTGTTTTCTCAGTGGATGTTTTCTCAACAGTGTTGAGATTTAGTCTCCTTTATCATCAGTTACCCTCGGGCTCTTTATTTGGTCATTGAGATCATATTATTATCTACCTTTTATGGTCATTCAATATATCTATTATTAAGCATTTTAAATAACACAACGAAGCAATATAAGCTTTAGGATTCGTACTTACAGTTGCACAGTATTTGGAGGAATATTCGTCGGAAGCCCTCGTAGTTGTCGGAAAGAACAATCAACTAATTCATATTCTTCAAATGGGCTGCAATTACACACGCTACATGTTGTCTTATTGTTGATATCATTACCATTAATCGTTTGCGCTGCTATGCAGATGAAAGTCGTAAGCATTGGCAACAAAAGTAAGATTTTTGCGCAAGTGAACATTTTTGTAACCATTATAGTCAGGTCCTAAAACCTAACTGATCTCATTGGCAAAAGAGGAAGCATGATATATATATAATATTTTACGTACAGTATTGCATTGTCTATGCAACCTAAAAATAAACCATGCATGGGTTTGGGATTTCCCGGATCATGACCAAATGGTTATTGGAGCTCATGTCACAATAGAAAACAATCAAATCATTATCGTGTCGTCGTGCTTATGTTTCCTCGTCTTGCCTTCCGAGCATATAGGTGAGTGTGTTTCCCTTCCTCTTTTATCACAATTACTTCGTCTTTATAGCGTGCTTCATTGCTTATTGGTAGGTGTTTTTTCAATGTACTATTATGTGTAAGTGCTTTCAATGTTGTATATATATATTTGCATACTATTGTTTTCTGGATTGCTTTTTTGCATGTCAAATTCTAAAATTAGGCATGAAATTGTGTCTTTTAGTGTAAGATTTTTTTATTTCAATAGGCCTCAACTTTGACCGTGAGCTTTTTTTTGGAATTAACTTTATAGCGTTTCAAAACAGTAAAGTTCGCTCTATAAGGCATATCGTGTGGGTCTATATATTATAGTTTTGTCAGAATATCCGTTTTGATTTCACCTTTTTGCACTTGCGACTGCCAACATGTCCAACTCAGTACTTCATTTCTAATATAACCAGCAGAAATAATCGACATTTCTATTGTGGCCTGCAAAATGATTAATCTATGGGTACATTCGCGAGTTGATTTTGACAAAATTGGCAGTCGGAATTGAAAAATGGTGCAGTCAAAAGCGAAATTCTGACAAGATTATGACATATAGCCCTATAATGTGCTTTAGAAAGTTGGGAAATATAACATAACACAAACTATATGAAACTAGCCCTATCCATATAAATTAGCACCAAGTTCCTTAGTATATTTGTATATATGGTAGTCAGAATATTAAATTAAAATTAAAAATATGTGTAATTAATTATCAAAATCTGTTTATTTCATTAATGATAACAAAAATATAATTCAGCTAAGTGACAGATAAGCCTAAATAATTTGGTGGATATGTAGCATATAAGACAGATGAAAGAGTTAACAGCCCAAACTAATTAGGAAATGGGTAAATAAGTAAAGTAACTAACTTTGAACCAAATTTGAGATCAAATTTGGTATTTTACATTTTACATAGATTTAATTGAACTGGACTCGGATCGGACTTTTGTGTCCGAGTCCGAGCCGAGTCCGACAAAAAGTGTGGTTTTTCTGACATTTGCAGAAGAAATTTTGACTGAAAAAATTAATTATGTCGTGAAAAGGTGTAACTAAAAATTTGCCTAATTAAGTGACTGAGTGGGTCTTGTATATCAATAGCCATCGACTAACTAGCTTTCTGAATGCTTATGCTCAAATATTTCAGTTTCAAGGCAGACCGTCAAAACACAAGACAACTGGACGATTGTAATAACAATCGGATAAATTCATGTGTTTATCTTTGCAGGCTTAATTCACAAGATTCTATTCGATGAATGCCAAATCCATCGAAGATGAGATCCATTACAATGACACACATGTCATCGGTGTTTGTCATGATTCTTGCTTACCTTATCTATACGTCTGCTAAAGGTGGTAAATTTGGGTACAAACAAACCTTTGTAGAAGGAATTTCTTCAAACATCTCTTTGGATACCCCATTCGGACCACTTCGAGGGACAAATTGTGGTGAGTCAGTAGAAACATTTACAACAACAACAACAACAACAACAATAACATCAATACTTCCGACAATGACAACGACAGAAAATAAGAAGAGGTGGGTGTAATAAAGTCCTAACCGTCACCTTTTTTTTGGTGCACTTGTTACTGGTTTCGAATCAATTGCAGTTAAAACATATAGATTGGACAAATACTTAATCCATTTTTATAAAAAGTAATCATTATATTGTATAAAAATAAAATAATGTGTAATTTTTGCACCAATATGAATTTATTGGCATGATTATAAATGTCATGGTTATGTTCCCTGTTTTTCTTCAAAAAGAAATGTGGGTTAGCACTATATTGCCACCGACTTTAAACCTGGGGTCCTAGATTATCTATGAACAACAATTTTGATCTGGAATCATTGAGAACGTGTTTCTTACACCAACAACGACTAGATGCGATATTTTTTGAAAGAAATATCCATCTCATAAGTAGTTCTAGAAACTAGTGTGAAATTCTTGGGGCAAAAAGTCGTAACCCACTTACAAGTGACCGGTTTTAAAATTGTACAAATGATTCCAACAAAACAGTTAGTCTGTTGAAGAAGTCCTATACTTTATGCTTGTATACTTTTTTATGGAAATTCTCATGTACTTGGTCAAAAACAACTTATCGCGAAACCAGTAACATGTGTTTTAGGTGGGTTAGGACTTTGTTACACCCACCCCTTCGTATATTTAGTAGTAGTAATAATGATGATGGTGGTGATGATGATGATAATGAAAACTACTACTACTACTACTACTACTACTACTACTACTACTACTACTACTACTACTACTACTACTACTACTACTACTACTACAACTACTACTACTACTACTACTACTACTACTACTACTACTACTACTACTACTACCATCTTCGTTTTATTTTTACAGGACCTCCGTTCAACTTTACTGTAACTCCATATCCTATTCAAATGGGCGGCACAACAAGGGTGGTTGTTATTTACACAGCAGGTATCTGTTATTGTCCGTTTTTTTCGGGGGTAATTATTAGAAAGTAATTGTGAATAAAGCAGAAAAGATAAAATGGGAAGATCAGAGAAAATCAATGAGCTTGAGTTACTTAAATCATAGTGATTGCGGTACACATCTTATCACCTTGATTACGGACAGAGAAATTTTGGCCCGATAGTCCACTGTTAAAGCACAAAAAGTAAAAAAAAATATGAATGGTTGTGTGGTGCATTGGACGTACCCAGTGCAGTGGGTCGATTCAAACCTTTGATTTACAAATTGTAACTCGCACACAAAGACAAATTGGGCATTTTTCGAAAATGTTTGTTATACGTTGCAATTCATTGCATGGTCACCATCGATGCGTTCAGAGCTTGACTCGTACAGTTGTCAATCATTCAGCCACTACTTTTAGATACTATTGTTTTAGAAGTAGGCCTGTCGATTGTGCGTGTGTGGCTAGTGTGGGAACGTTTCTCCGGTTATTAATGTCAGGAAATTTCAATGGATACACATTTTCATCACAATTAAAATCATAATGTTTTTTGTTTTGTTTTCAATTCACTCGCATAAGGTTGTCCCAAGTCACCATATTTCAAAAACTGGACGTTGAATGTGCACGTCCATGAATATTGATGATTGACAACGGTTTCCAAAATGTCAGCAATCAAATCGGACACAATAGATGAATAGATGCTGCAGTCTGCAGTTTGCGTTTTGCACCCGTTCTTTCCCTTTTAATGCGGGGTCCGCTACCTCCAGCAAACACACTGTTTTTAAACATTATAACTTATTATAAACTCGTTTTGGTTTTGATGCAAGTGTTTTAATAGCATTTAAATGCCGTGGTTTTTAAAGGTCATGAGAACAGTTTGCAAATGTTATCAACACTTTTGTGGCAAACATTGATTTTTTATGGGTGTTGAGGTATAAAGATCAAACTGTATAAGGACAAAAAAGAAGGTTTTTTAATGATACGATTACTTTTTTTTTAATTTCCCGGGAAACTAAATTGGCACAAACAAGTGTCGGTTACAAACGCAATAAAAATAATTTGCGCCTATTGTTTTCCTAATGTATCTTTGTTATTAGCACACACACTTATTGACGGAGATATTATAATAACTCTTAACCAGTGGCCATACAACATAGAGGTAGATGTTTGTGACTTCGCATTGGAAAAAGGAGAGACGTTTTGTCCCATTAAAAAAGGAGGTAAATAAATTTTAAATAATTATGATTTGTCACCAAGCTATATTTTTTTAATTCATAGAAACGATTGTACGTTGACCATCAGCATGTTTGATGAAAGAAGTAATTATTATCATATAATTATTATTATTATTATTATTATTATTATTATTATTATTATTATTATTATTAAATATTATTATTATTATTATTATTATTATTATTATTATTATCATTATTATTATTATTATTATTATTATTATTATATTATTATTATTATTATTATTATTATTATTATTATTATTATTATTATTATTATTATTATTATTATTATTATTATTATTATTATTTCACAGAAACTTACTCGTTCACATTTAAAGTCACTATGTCATCATTAAGCCTGTACAAGGTGAGAAGGGGTGCATTTGTTCGCGTTTAAATTGTCGATGACCTACAGACTAGCTATAGATTCGATAAACGCCGATCGACATAATAAAATAATAATATGACACTAATTATAAAAAATCACTTTATTTAATAATTGATATTTATGTATATATTTTTGTTATTATCCTTTGGTTTCATATTTTTCTTTCTTTAACAGGGCCATTACGTAGGAAAGGCTACGGTTTCTAATAGCTACGATGAAGTCCTTCTTTGTTTATCGCTCGATATAAAATTACCATAGGCTATCATGTACAGTGTGGTTAAAAACCAGCATAAAGGTCTATATACTTCATTATGTAAACTTAAGTTTTAGATATTTTTGGGAAGTAGGTTATAATTTCTGTTTGAAGTGGGTTTACTTTTTTAAAACCACCCTGTGGATAGGGGTGGTGCAGTCATTTTATACCATTGGGGGCGTAAAATTTGGTGGTGGGAGGAGATTGGTGAATACATCTTTGGCAAGCAAGCAATTTTGTTTGTCAAAATGGATTGGACAAGTACATTTTACCACATTCACGTGTAAGGCACGTTTTAACATACAATAGAAATAAATGGACTATACAGGGTGTCCCAGAAAAAATTACTGGGTGAATGAATTTGGTCATAAGTCGAGAAATAGACATCAGGATCAAAGATTTACTACATGTAGCCTGTAGCTCCTTTTATCGTGCATCATATCGTCGGTCGCAACACATAGTGGCGTACGTGAAGGACAAAATACGTTTCTGATCAAAGCGATTTTGAAGGATATGCTACTAGTAACGGAGTCGATACTCCTCCCCTGTTATCTTTCAGTGGCCCGATTCCATTTGTAATTGAAGTTAAAGGTTCAAACTATTAAACTATATCTTTAATAGTTAACAAGGAATAAATATTATATGATAATAGCTAGCTCTAAACATATACGCCACTATGTGAAACGGAAAATTTTGAAAATCACTCTACGCCATTATGTGTTGCGACCGACGATATACGCAAATTTTATTTGATTCTGTTGACTAGTTGCAAAGACATTAACGATTTCATAATGCACGCATCAATGCGGTTCATTCCAAGTTTGATCAGCAGGCCCTTCTTTCATACTCTCTAACCCCTTCCTAAAGTTTGTGTATTCTCATTAAATTTAGTCCTCATTTTATAATCCGACGACGTCATGTTATTCAGTACTTTTCGTATTGATATTTCACTGAAGATGAACAACAGTTTGTCCGAGAAAACTTCGATTTCTGCAATTGGAATCTCCCCAGCTATAACTCTTTATGTTGTGCAAATATAATATTATTATATTTCAAATTTCCAAATAATATTTGAGCCAAGAATGACATTGACCAAGTGCTTTAACATCTTTACGTGTGTTTTTAGATATCATGCAACATTATGTTGAAATTTTGAAAGATTTAAACTTTGCATTACCATTTCTTGGAAATATTCCAAAAACATTAATGTGTGTGAGAAAGTTCAAATTTGAACAAAACCCAATTAAATGTTTTGCAAGAAACAGAATGTTTTAAAATCACTAAAAGGATTCACCGAACAAAATATATAGTCCATTGACAATTAACCAGTGCGCATTGTGTTGTACTTATGATCTTTCTTTAAAACTTGCAATGAAGTGAATTGACGTTTGCGTTATGTAATCGCTCATTTTTCTTGAAATCTGTCAACCGATTCAGGTAAAATTAGCGTATACGATATTTGAGCTACACGCTGTTTTTTATATTTTTGGATTCTGATGGCTATTTCTCGACCAAATTCATTTACCCCGTAATTTTTTTCTGGGACACCCTGTAGTTCTCTACTTGGTTTGAAAACGACAAGCATAATTATCTGCTCGCTATTTAGGCAACTTAAAGTTTTGGATATAAGATCACCACAGTTTCGATTGTGCAAGGAAGGGGGAGGGGCACATCGATTTGGACACCGAGAGGGTAAAGGGCAATAATTTTTATCACGCCATTTAGAAATGCTTCGCTTTGTTCCCGGGCGCATAATAATTGTACAGCCCCTTAAAGACCTATTCAGTGATCCCAGCGCAAGTTGAAGCCCCATTTAAATACATGTAGCTAATTCATACTATCAGGCAGGCTATGTTAGCCTTCTATGACAATGACAAAGGTACCAAAATCTGATTTTTTTATGATTTTTACGATCGTCCGGGTGAGCAAATCACTGAATGGGCCTTTAAGGGGTTCTACACCCTGCACAATTTATTGCCTATTTTTGCATTTTTCTCAAAAATTATAGTGCATTGGTGGCAAGTAAGATATGTATACTATAGGGGCAAGGACTACAAACTACTGCACTGGGAATTTTATTTCAGCACAGACAACAGTTGTGGAGTTACAGTCAAAAATGAGGGAAAACCAATATTTGATCAATAAATCAATAACTGCTTGCCTTGAGTTGCTGAATTTTCAGTGCAGTAGTTGTTAGTCCTTGCCCCTATAATATACATATCTTACTTGTCACCAATGCGCTATACTTTTTGAGAAAAATACAAAAATAGGCACAAAGGGTGTAGTACCCCCTTAAGGTTATTAATTATTTTAAACTGTTGTGATTTGGTAGTTCACAGCATCTTACGAATTGTAGTGAGCTTCGGCAAAAACTGCATTGCTCAATTTATAGCGAGCGTGTAGAGGAATTAAAATATCACAGATATATTTTTATATGTGCTGCGGTTCTTGAGTTACGTTGTAAAGAGGGCTGAAACAACAACACTTTAGTAAAACGTACATAACTCATTAACAACAATAAATTAAGCAAGTTTGCAAAGTATACGATTTGTAGAATGATCTTTTGCAAAACATCAAGGTGTTATTTTTCAATAATATATTGATCTAGATAATGAAAATCGCTTTTTAGGTTGCTTCGACCAACAATACCTCGTCTACCCTTAAGTCTCATGGACAAACAAGAGTGCTTTGGGGCGATTTATAATCAATTGCAAGACTTATCGCAGTTTTACACATGTTGATTTGTAACAAGTAAAGTATTCACATAAACATAATGATCCATGACGTGTCAATCCGATCACGCGAGTTTGGAATAAAAGAAGTATATAAATAACTCCTTTATATACCTAATGTTGCACAATCCGAAAACGGGAAGTCCCGACGAACACATTAAATATAAAAAATGTTACAAGTAGATTTTTAAATTAAGGAAATGTCCGTTTAAAATATTGCCAAAGCTTATAGAAGTATTGATACAATTTATAAAAATATTTTATTTTCAAATTATTAATACTTTGTACAATTAAGTGAACCATGTAAATATGCATTAACACTTTAAAGGGCAGGTCTATTGCAAAAACAACATCATATCATTGGCAAACTAATATTATGAGGACAATGAAAATGACTCCTTTTTGAGAAAATAAGGCGTTTAAAATTGATATTCCGCAAAAACCAACTTAAGCGATGAGTTCCTTCGAACGAGACAGATATGGCCTAGAAAAAAGGTGACGTCATGAAATGAGATGTGCCCACTTTGAGAAAAGGGACTATAAACGCTCTCAATTTACAGAACGTATACTGTTGCTGTTCACAGAAAAAATCCAAATTAAGTATTACAAATTTAATGGTTTTTAAACATATGGATAAAATCAGTCGCTTCTTTTTTTATATTAGTAAATTGTGATATTACAATTCATATGTATATCAATATCATGAGAAATATTAGGCCTAAAAAAATAATATGTTGAGCTTAGAATTTCATCTGAGACTAGCATATAAACCGTGTTAAGGCCACAAACTCATGTATCTGATTTCCCTGTATATTGCAATGCTATAGTTTCAGTTGGATAAAATATTACAAAGCAAATGCATAGTAACAATACTGTGTGAGCTTTGTTTCCGAAATGAAAACAAAGTCTGCATATTGTTATGCAGCATTGTTATATGGTAAATGATATATAGTACAACTCATTGTTGCTAATGTCAAACTTGTCAAAGTGATTGTGTTTGTATGATGAGAGCATGATAAAGTGTCCGCTTCATTTACCTACGTCATCAGCCAAACGGGGGAGAACACGTACGCCTCAAACGGTGGAAGAACACGTACGAGGCCGAACTTACCCACACAATTTCTCCTTTTTCAGGAGAAATACGCATAAAAAATTGTAACAATTGTCAACTTGTAATGTAATAATTATTCTCTTCGAATAGAGATAAACTTGTTTTTGCAATAGATAGTCCTTTAAGCAGCCATTATTTAGAGACAATAATCATGATAATCAGTGGCGTAGATGCCTTTTTGACATGGATAATGGAGGTTGGTGTAATATCGTGAACAGATTGAATGGAGAAAATTTACAATTGCAATTTTGAGGCTAAAATGGTCAAACATGCCTCTAAACTGGAGCATACGGGCGCAAAAGTCTTTTGAACAAAACAAACGGCATTTGAGAGCTAAACCTGAAATGGTCAAAATGACGTTGGTGGGCTCTTGGGTCAAATAATGAGGGTATTTACAGCCACCTCCACCACCACCACCACCATCTACCTTTATGCAACAATAACTGATGACAATTGAAATATGATGAATGACCTTAGTTTTTAACGGACTCGAAATTCCGGCAGTTAAAAATGACCAATGTTTCTTAGATAGGATATCTAAGCATGTAAAGGTATAACTTCATTAATTAAAGGTTACAACGTTCCCAAATTTGTCTTCCCGTAGGTAGCCAAGGTAGCCCTTTATGATAACAGGTGGGTATTACCATCCATTGTTGTGTAATATCAAAAACAGGTGGATTCGAAACTTCATTGAAAAGGTTTATTTGTTTCCGCGTATGGCTTTCGCAACGTCTTTATGAGATTGGTTTCACGTTTGCAATATGCACTCGCAAAATATAATTACTGATCACTACTGATTGTCCCTTTAAAGTAACGGGTGTTTTAAACTAATATTTCCAAATTTAACAGCGTCACAGTATTTCTTATCATGTTGAATGTCAGTTTTCGCTTCGTCTTTATGATATTGGTTTCACGTTTGCAATTTGCACAAGCAGATTCATATTAAAAATGCTAGTACTAGTTATACCTGTATTAATTATTGTAGCGTGTTTGAGTTTGGGTATTTCCATTTATTATTGTGTAATACCAACAACAGGTGGATTCGAAACTTCATTGAAAAGTTGTTGAATAGAAAACTGTGATAAAGAGTCTTACCAATCATGACATACTTTAACTTTATTCATAAATATATAATAAAGACTGGAAAGTCCCGAGGAAGTTATGCCAGACTAATTATCTTTTATATTTTGGTCAAGCTATCCGCTAACCTTCCTTTTTGGGGGATTATTTAGCATTGAATGAATTTAAGATACTTGCAGTGTTGCGACAAGTTGGGTCATTAAGGAATGCAGTGTAAGCCAACATGCAATAGAGAGTTTTTGGTATGTGTGTACGTGCCTAGTAGTCTAGTCACCAGGTGGCTTTGCTATGCACCTGAATGATTTATTTTTTTATATCCTATTTCTTCGTAATCCTGAAAGTCCCTCGTACACAAATTGTGTTGGTCCCAACACAAAATATTGTCCCATTGGTCCCAAATATTTTTAGGCAAGCCGTGTGCTGGGTGGGGGGAAGCAATTTTGGCAGGCTGAGAGGGGTGCAAGCAATTTTTGGCACACATTTACAGGGCACCTTTTAAATAACACGTTCTACGCTCGTAAAAGGCTTAAGAAAACACTACAGAAACGTTCAAATATGCAAAATGACCTGCTCGATGTGCTCGCATCATATATCTAGACCATTTAAAGTTTGCAAATTGGGAAGCCAAAAATTGGGCATGTGGGTAGGGGGAGGGGAAAATGTGTTGGCAGGGGGGCAGAGAGGGGGCAATCAATTGAATATATGAATGCAAAAGCCACCTAAGTCCATACTTTGGCCAAATTGAGTTAAGCATGGGAAATTGTTGCTATACATAGGCCTGTCATATGCATGAAAGAACAACTCAAATTCATTCTCTGTGTCTATTGGGCATGTGAAAAATAGCATGTATGAAAGAATCACCCAATTTCATGATTTGAGTCTTGTAACACATTGATTGAAATCCAGTATGTATACAAGTCCACTTGTAACACATTCATTGCTAGAGAATGACTTTTGAACAAAAAATGGGTTTAATAAAGGAAAGTGTGTGGTTTATATTACATGGCAGAATGCTTATCAACATTATACATACCTGTGTGCTTTATTTTGTATTATCTTACTAGTGGTAATCTTGTATTCAATTCAATTTCAATTCAATTCAATTCAAGAAACATTTATTTCACAACTTCAAAAATACATAGTATAAATGACAAATGCCATAATTTTCAAACCAATTACATACAAAGCAAAGTAATGAATCCGATCACAGGCCCACTGATGACAGTCAAATGCGATCACGTAAGAACAAACAACCTATTAAAAGGCAAGAGACAGGTCAAGAGTGGGCCTGAGACAAGATAATGAGGGGCATCAATAAAAAACCTAAAATAAAGTTGTGGGGCAACACGCGGGGAGCAAGCTCGTGGGTGTGGGTTGCCGGCAAACAGTACAAACGAAAATACAAATACAAACAGGACAGGACAAGACCTTACAAAAAAAAAAAAAGATGGGAACAGGAGTCAAAGAATAATTACTGGTAAACCGGTTTAGAAAGCAAATTGCTCTTAAAATGATGTTTGAAGGAGCTTGTGGATGTGGCATTTTGGATGGAAATCTCATTCTAACATTGTTGTCTTTGTATATGATTCAAGTCCAAAATGTAAAATGAACCCCACGAAGTCCCTGAAATGCTAATCGTCATACCTAATACAGGTTAATCCACTCATTTGCACGTAAAACTTACCATATTGACCAGGTAAATCTAACTGAAGGAATTAAAATGATACACGGGTTTTTCTCTCAAAATAACTTCGCATGGACTTAGGTGGCTTTTGTATTCATGTATTCAATTATTGGCAGGCCGAGAGGAGTGTCAAGTAATTTTTGGCATGCCATTTGAAAATGTATCCCCCCAGGGGCTCGTAATTATTGCACAGCCCCTTATCAGGATGGCAGTAGTTAAAGGAACTACGGTATTGGTTCCTGTACTATTTATGGAGGAGAAAAAGATTCTAGCAAGCGCAACATAATTTCATCAGTCAACCTTTAGTTGTATTTGTTTCACTTTTTTTTAACAGTTGTTTTGCTTCAGACTAAGTCTTTTTTTACCATCATTAGGCTATTTCGTGTGACTACCATGATTTATCAGCAGCAACTATACATCGTCTCCGCTTGCTGATTAGTTCTTGTTCCCAAAGGCGGATTTCAGCTGCCAGCAAGTCAGCAGTTGCTGACAAGGCCCCCTGCCATTTTGACCAAAGGCCCCCCTGTTTTTTTGTTTGTTTTTGTTTTTGTTTTTGTTTGTTTTTTGCTTCAAGGTTTAAAGGTGCGGTGAAAATAGTAATGAATAGGTTGTATGCCCGTACGTGCAAGAGACCATTCTATTTATGCCCACATGTATGATTCATAGGTTGCTTCTCCTTCTCCTTCTCCTCGATCCACGTGAGTGTCAAGGCTATAGCAGCCCTAATACTAAAAAAATATCAGGCCCGGTATGTGGCACACCTTGGGCCCTACCCCAAAAAGTTTCATTTTTCCCGTTTTGGCCCCAGCAAGAGGTCAAGGGCCCCAGGGGCCCAAATTTAAGATTTGTGAATACAGTTTCTATAGAATCAGAGTTGGTACACTGATAATTCTAGAGCATTATATATTCCCAAAATACAAGTTGGTCATCTAATATGGGCCCAGGGCCCCGAATGTTAAATATAAGGCTATCATCAAAGCTGGCTCTAAAACTACAAAGGACCCCGTATGTTGACCGTGATACTATTAGATCTAAAGGCCTTTCCCCCATTTATGAACTTTGCCAATTTTATCCCAGATATCCAAGATCAAGAGTTCCAAGAGTTACCATTATGCCAGATGGCCCGGGCTCAGGGCACCCACATTTTTCACCTTGCATTTAGCCCGTTATATAGCCAATACACCTTCATTTTGGACCTGATTTCAACCTGAAATCAGGTTGAAATTTCAACGTTGTATCAACGTTTAAATTTCAACCTTATTTCAACTAACCTGTAGGTTGGAATCAGGTTGAAATCAGGTTAGGTTTAAACTTCGACGTTGTATCAACGTTGATTCAACGTCGAAATCCTAACCTGTGCCCACTTGGTAATCAAGATCACCAGGCTTAGATAATTAATCATAGTAAAAAGAAGTCTGTGTAATACTTAAAGTTTAATTTTGTATGATTTTGTATTGTTATCTGATTGACCATGTTGACAGCCATACTGCACTAATTAAAGCCTTAATGTACGATCTTTTTAAATTTTTAGATTTTCTTTTTTTCTTCCAAATGATAATATGCAATCATTATGAAAGTTCCCAATACATTTGGACGCGAAAAACATTGGGAATTTGCAAAGAAACAACATCATAAACTTCACCTCTATCACTCAAATATCTTGTACTATTTGGATTAGGACGGCGAGTGTAGCCTCAGAGTTAGCAGGTCAATAAAATAATGTAGCAATTTAGTCTGTATACAGCTGCAACCACACGTGGTATATTATGTTACTAGAATTCACCAAAAATGAAATATCTGGGCGTTTATGGTATTTTATGTTACTAGGATTTTGTATTACTCCTGCACTCTCCCTCTCTTCCCCTCCCCTCCCTTTGTCACTCTTTCTTTCTTTCAGAAAAATAAAACTAATCCATACAAAATATGAAATTAAATAAATACGTAAACTTTTTAGAGCGTTTTATTTAAAAAGAGCCCATAAATGGGTGCCAAAAATGTTTTACCCCCTTTTGATTTGCTAAAGATCTCACCCCCCCTTGGACCTGTCAAAATTTGCTTGTTTTAAAAAGGGTTGGAAATGTGTAAGGGAAGGGGCGAAGATATTTTTGAAGGCGGGGGTGGGGCAATTTTTGGCAGACCGAGAGGGCCGTGGTGGATTCAGGAATTTGTGAAAGGGGCCGGGGCACACTCGAATCTTTGGTGCTACCTGTTTGAATGACCGTAAGGAGGGTGTATGACGGGGGATGTGAGAATGTTAGAATTTTAAAACATTTCAAAACATTTTTAAACATTTTTAAAACATTTCAAAGGCCAAATTGAAGCCATTTCGTAGACCAGTTTACACTATTATTGTTATCATTGCAAGTATCCGGGTGTCGAGTCTAAAATAGGAGGCCACTTCTTTATCAGTATGCAAGGTGGATGCGTTCCCTTAGAATTTTTTCAAAATAAAGGCCTAATTGAAGCCATTTCGTAGACCATTTTTACACTATTGTTGTTATTATTGCAAGTGTTCGGGTGTCCACAATTGAAGCCAAAACGGACACTACTTTATCTATACACAGGGGGTGTCGGGGGGGTACCCCTTCATACTTCATAATTCAAGTTGGAAATTTGTTAAAATAAATGCCCAATTGAGCAAGGCCATTTCGTGGACCATTTTTGCACCTATGATATCATAATGTCATTACTTTATAAAAGCCATTTCGTGGAACACTTTTAAATTATTATTATGATAGCTTAATACAAAAGTGTAAGGCCCCTACCGGTGTCTAAAACAGAAGCCAAAAAGAACGCTCTTTTTTGCATACGCAGGCAGGGAAAGGGGGTCTTTAGAGAAATGTCACAAATAAAGGCCCAATTGAAGCCAGTTGGTGGGCTATTTTTTGTTTATTTAGCACGAAGGGGGGGGCAGGAGCTGGGTGTGCCCCTGCCTGGATCTGTCACTGTGTGTGTGGGGTGTGTCGGGTGATGGTGTAAAATTAAATAATAGTTTGATAGAAAATGTGCTTTTCACGGGTTAACATTATAGTGCTCATAATGTAGCGGATTTAAAGAGGCTGCATTTGAGCTTTGTGGGGGGGGGCACAATTTCGGACTTTATGCAACATTGTTCTGTTATTGTCAAATTTATTGGGGTTTGCGGTGATATTTCCAAAACTTCATTCGTCAGCAATTTGCGTTAGTCACAGCTGACATACACTTTCAATATACCATATTTTGGAAAATGTTAGGAGCTTAAACATATGGCTCTTTAAAGTGATACGTACTCAGAGAGTTTAAAGGCTCCCTGGGGTCAAATATTATAAATTTAGTCGTGTTCACATTGTCGGACGTACGCCCGGCGGAACTTGATCGGCGTAAGTTGCTAGGAGTAGCGGTAGGCGCTGCTAGGAGTAGGTGCAGTGTGAACAATGGTCAGCGTAAGTTCCGCCAGGCGTACGTCCGACGATTTACTAGTAGCGAGCTGGGTGTAACCTCCGTAACGCGCGGTTAATAAAGGTCACAGAAACACCGGAAGTGGTAGCCAATGTTTACGCCGACCAGAATGCTTGGTGGAACTAATTGGCGTAGTGCTAGGAGTAGGCTAGGCGTGGACACGCGGTAGGAGTAGGGAAAATATTTGTGGAATTTTAGTTTACGCCGGGTGTAAGTCAAAATGTGAACACGACTTTTATGGTACAAAAACAACTGCGCGGATTCCTGCAATGAACTCACGCTGTTTCTTTGTGTCCAATAGGCTTATAACATTTTGCCCCAGGGGGCCATTCAAGCTTCTTGAGTGCGTACCACTTTTAAGATTATTAGTATTTAGGTTCAGTAAATATCACCTCAAACCTCAAATTCAGAAATTCAGAACAACCATTACAGTTGTCGATCTATACTCACGATTTCTAGACATATTTACCAGAACCCTTTAACTGTAGTTGAGGAAGGATCGTTTGATTGCTTAGCAGAAAGTGGCAGCAAAGTGTAAGTTTTATGCGGCATCAATAATTGTGACAACAACTTTTTGGCTCAAAATTTGTTTGGCTCAAAATAGCAAACGTCATTCTTTGCGGCAACAGCCAATATCGTAAGCAAAACAGACAATATGACGGCAACACTGCCTGGACGTTGGACGCAATTTTTTTCCCGAGCCGAGCTGCGTTTTTTGCTCTTGTTGGCCCCGCTACAGAAAAAAGTGCACAACATATATTTCCCAATGCAATGTATAAATTTTCACATGAAAATAAATAATTTTGGAGTTAAAATGGATGTGAAAACAAAATACTGACATATTCGGGGATTGAACCCCGACCGCCTGCGTGAGAGGCGACTGAGCTAACCACAAAGGCAAACGGCCCTTGCTGGAAATCATACGTGGAACTTTCATATATCATAACATAGTGCGTAGGCTACAAATTAATCTTAACAATAGCTTTTATATAAGTCACCCTGCACAAGGTCTTGTGGTGTAGGATATAAAAATCATAATGAGGCGTATATTGCAGAACGCTCTGGGGTAAAATACATAAACAATTGGGCAATGTTAAATGAAGGTCCATAAACATTACCCTAGGCCTAGATGGCGATGAGCGTTGTTCCAAAAACACACCATTAATGTCAAAACAGTGTAAAATGACCTCTTATTCCCAAAACGACGTGCGATGGCGAAAACCCGATCCTTTTTCCACGTGTTTATTAAAAGCGGATGCGTAGCTCATATATATCTGAGTGGGTCCCCTGGGGCAAAAAATAATACTTAAAACAATGCTGTGACGTCACCACTTCTTAAATTTTTCCAAAAATTGGCCCTCAAACTCATAATAAGAGTCCAATACAAGAATCAACTGCAGAAATTCATACTTTAATCTTCATGTATAACCGGTTATTTGGGATAATGACCGTCCCGTGATCTTGCTATTTGATGAAAAAAGCAGTCGGCGAATCTGTCTTACCAAGGCTGAAATATTTCAAAGGATCCCCGTTTGTGCTCGCTGGCGCGTATTGGCCAGATCCATAAGTGGACCAAATTGTTTTAGTAAAGCATTGGTATGATTACAAAAATGATGATATGTTGATGGAAGTTGTTGATAATGATGATGATGATGATGATGATGATGATGATGATGATGATGATGATGATGATGATGATGATGATAATGAAGATGCCAATGATGATGATCATCATACTAATAATCGTGATGATGATAATGAAGATAATGACGACTATGGCTATGATGATGATAATGAAGGTAGATATTGAGATCGTGGTCGACCACTACGATTATGGTGTTGATTTAATTTATGACAATTGCGAATTCTACCATATATATTCCATTGCAGATATTATCCAGTGGAATATCTATCAGAAATGCCTGACTTTCCATCTAGTGTTGGAATGTAAGTCAACTATAATAATTTACCTCTATATAACTCATACAAAATTTCTTGTCATTTGATTGGCCAATTACTATTGATTATTTCTGCTATTTTTAGCAGCCACCTGCAAAAGGACTATTGCACTTCGCGCGAGTGCAATAGTCATTTTCCATTACAATGACACGCAGCTACCAAAGCAACGCTGACAAACTCGCGAGGGTATAGCGAGAAGTTTCCCCCTCGACTCGCCAATTATGCGGGTGTGGGTGTTGCTACTAAAATAAATATACATTTAGATATTTTTATTTATTTTATTATTTTTTATTTATTTTGTTTTCCTGGTGAGTTATCAAATTAAGTGGAAGAAAGGGAACTTATGAGTTATATAATATAAAACAAATATTGAATGTTTTTATTCGTTCAATGGAAAGAATATTTCCATTCGGTGAAATACGAACTGTTCCATTCAACTCGGTAAAGCCTCGTTGAATGGAACAGCCCATATTTCAGCTCATGATAATATTCATACCATTGAAGTCATAAACATTCTATATAATATCGTATCATGCAAACCAGGCTCTGCGCATCATTTGGAAAAAATATCAAACAGCACTGACCACTAGCTGTCATTGGAGGGCGGCATTCCATTTCACGTATAAATAAACTCAGATTTTCACACCTCATTGTTGATTTATTTATACAAGGCCATCTTAAAAATTAAAAAAAAACCTAAAAAACGCATTCCGCTTAGGTTTTCAATTTGGGAAGAGCTTTGAGACGAACTATTAAATTAAGATGACCTAATAAAGATTTGCCTTCGAAACATACGTAATGGGCTAAAGTAAAGTGTGCTGAGGTTTGTGGATCAACGTCTAGGCGTTGTACCTGTGCGTAGCGCACTATAAATCACTGCGCTTTTTCAGCTCATATTGATGTGTCCTGATAATGTATGAAAATGTGTAGCATTGGAATTAAAAAGTATTGCATTTCATAATTTTCATTCATTCCAGTTCTGTATAACATTGCATCATCCTATTAGTTCGCACCTTAAGTCAAACATGATTTTGTACCATTCATTCATATTTTATTCAGATATTGCACAATACATTATATAAAATTATGTTACTGTAAAGATTCGCCTAATGACGCTATGGGCTCACTTGACATAAGCGGACTTTTAGGCACAACCTATTATGCATTGCAGGAAATCTTTTCGGCTCTCATAATTAATTATTCTTTTTGTTTTATGTATTTGGAGGGGATGAAAACATAATAATAAGGATAATCAATACCAATTGTGATTTTTCACATCAGTGGTCATAATTCATTGAATGTCAAATTGAAACGTATGTTTTAATGTGATTAAGTAAACAATGACCACTGGTGTGAATAATGACATTTTTTTATTATTGATTATCACATATTTTGACCTCCTCCAAATTCATGAAACAACAGGAATGATCCAAGGAGAACTGAAATGTTGGAGACCCAAAAACATTTCCTTCCATGAATACTGAATACAAACCAAAAGGATTTTGCCGCAACTATCAAATCTTGGGTAACTATCATTTACATGTACGATTTGACATCAATTTTGCCATTACAACAATTAAGGTGTCATAATGCACAGAAATTAATTGACAAATGTGGCATACGATAACCCGTTTTAAAATAATGTTCATTCATTGAGGGGGTAGTTACTTTTTTGATGTTGTTGTTATATTCTCATTTTGATATTACAGGTTTGGCGTTGGAGATAACACCAATACTCTCTTTGATGAAAATCATATGTCTTTCAGTTACATCATGAGAGCAGGCATGGAAAAATTTGGTTTCCAATGCAATTATCCATCCTGTGTTCCATGCAAACCGGGTACCTTCGGTGACGGTATTTACCACGGTTGTGTTAATTGCCCGGCTGGTAAGCTTTGAGATTCAAAAATGTGTCTTTTTATCATAGAAATACCAAATCAATTCTATTCGCATTCGCATTTTGTACTTTTAAGCATGAAAGCTATCATTTTGGCTACAATCCATTGCGATTAATAAGTTTACATTAATATCACTATATATAACAACATGGATGTTTCATGGTTCTCTGTTGCACAGCTAGCTATTAGGTATCTAATTTCTTTGTTCATTCCAGGTGGATATTTTCAAACACGACGTGCTCAAATATCAGTGGAAGCTGGAGGTATTGGATGTGATTTGTGTACTAATGGTACTTTTGTTTCCTCTGAACGAGCTCCTGGAGCCCGCATATCAGATTGTCAAGTATGTCCGGCGGGAACAGACAAAAATACGTTTGCAGGACTCCGTGCTTGTCCTTGTTTAGATGGATACTACCGAAAAGATAGATTTGGTCCTTGTATGCCCTGCCCCGAACAAGGTGTCATTTGTAGCAATGAATCGCAGAAGGTCCAGCCTGGATATTGGTGGACATGGGATTGGAATTTGTCGAACACTACCCACGTCCTTGCATTTGCACAGAATAGTTCGAGTAGAATGTATGCTGCATTCGTTGAAAATCTGCTAATATTTGATAGATCCTATGATCCTGCAAGTGCAAGATTTGAAGGTCCCCTTCCCAAACCATTTCCTTGCCCAGGAGGAGAAGAAGCTTGTTCTTTTTTTAATGGAAGTTGTGGTGTGGGTTATCAAGGATGGGTTTGTTCCAGATGTAGTAGCGGCTACTATTCATGGTTTGAATATTGTGTAGAATGTCCTCCTATCTGGCATCTGATCTTGGAGCTATTGCTTGTAGTTATTTTAATGTGCATACTGGTTGCGATCATCGTTTTGGATCTCAAGAAAAAGATGAAAGAGCGCGAGGAAATGGGAGATGACAAATCGCTCAAAAGATCTCTGGTTTATGTTCTAATCGCTCGATTTAAAATAGTTCTGGGTTATTATCAAATAGCTGGGGCTATTTTTACTTCCCTTCATAACATTCATTGGCCAAAGGATGTGTCAAATCTTGCTTACGTGTTTAAGGCTTTAGAGCTGAACATATTCAAGTTACTAGCAAAGCCTCGCTGTTACATTGATGAACTCCAGTTGAACATCTACACAGAATTCCTTATCGGCTTAGTGTTTTGTATTCTTGTTGTGTTTTTTCCAAGTATTGTATTTGCATCTAAATGGGTGTTTCTGCGATTTGATAAAACATTATCTGCCGCTGAAGTGAAAAACAAACTACACAGATTCAGAGGGAACTGCTGCTTGGTTGTCGTCGTAGTTTTGTTCATATCTTACCTGAGTTTGTGTGATGTGATCTTGTCCCTAATGCCAGTGGCTTGTCAAGAATTCTGTGTCGATGTGAATGATGATTACTGCACGAAACGACTTCGATCTGATTATTCAGTTGACTGTAATACTGAGAAACACAAGAACTACGTCACAACAGCCTATGTCTCATTGGTTTTTGTTTTCGGATATCCTTTGTGCTTGTTCTTTTTGATTCTTTCCCAAAAAATAAGATTTCGTCGGGAAATGAAACAAGTCAACGAATCTCCTGAGAACTTTAATACTGGAAATGAAGGGATCGAAAACAATACACAAGACGAAGGCAATATCACAACTGCAGAAATCGATAGCCAATCTGATACGACTCCTTTACTTGACAACTACACTGACAATGAGCGCTCAATCATTTCCGATGTTACGGAGTTGGATTCCGAAGATAATCAAGCTATAGACAGAATTGGAGGTAGTATTCAGACAAACGAAATCATTGATTATGAGCAGTCAATTAACTCAGAAGAAGATGGAAATGTGGAGTTGGCAGCATGTAATAACGACGTTCAAGATGTCCAGGCAAATGAAGCTAGTACGACTATGAATGAGAGTATCGACTATTCTAAATATCCACTGTATGTGCAGTTCTTCTGTGAAAACTACAAACGAGAGTACTGGTATTGGGATGTAGTAGAGCTATGCCGTAAAGTGTTGCAGACATCACTTATAGTTCTCTTTGGGTCAGAGGACCCGCTTACCTTAGGGGCGACTGTAGCTGTGTCAATGGTGTTCATTACAAGTCATGCGTATTTCAAACCAATGAAGGATTCGTTTGAACAATTACTGCAGATGACTTCTCTTGTGGCAATCTTTCTCAACCTGCTCTGTGCTGAGATTCTACTGGTTCCACTAACAGACCCATCAGGACATCGACAAGCAGCGATGGCTGTATTCGTAATTTTACTCAACATGTCGGTTGTGCTCCTTGCTCTGGGTAAGTTTACACTACAAATTGTTTTATCATCACTAAATGGACATTAAAATAAAATGCATAAAAGGATATTTGAAACAATATTATGGCTTTGATATTGTGATTATTGTAGTTATGCCACCCTTTACCACGTGTAAAAGAGTTCTTACCACGTGTAAAAGAGTTCCATAATCAATGTGTTCAATATAATAATATCAGCTATCTCATGATGTGCGATTGAAGGTTTGTCAAAGAACTCAATTGAAGAAGAAGAAAAAACCCACCACAACAAATTTAACGCATTTCACTGTAACCAATTATTTCACTCTAACAAATATATGCAGCTCAAATATCAAGATTGTTTAAACGATTCAAACATGTTCTTGTGCGTCACATGTGTAACTCTGTATAAAATCATTTTAATCATTTAATGTTGCAGGTAACTCAATTATGATATTGTGGAGGTCGGTGAAGCAACATGGGTGTAGTGGCGCATGTTCCTGTCAAAATTGTTTGTCCATCGCAAGTAGAATCCTTTCCAGTGCTTCTGATGGCAGTCGGCATTGGCCCGCAAGTAATGGAAATAATCCTGCACCAGTTTAGCGAGCAATGAATGTAAAATTAGGTTTGGTGATAGGTGTAGAATAAATAAAAGGAACATTTTAACGAAGCATGTAAAAATATAGAGGCACACATTATATACCGAGCAATTGAGATGCAATGACCTTTGTCATTTAGGTTTGCCTTTTTGTTTTGAAATTCGCAATATAATACGATTTTTATGGCAAATGATTAAAAATCAATATTTTTCATTTTCAAAAACACCTAATCTTTTGGGGGAAAGGTATATCTTCAATACGAAAGGTCAAAATGTTCAAATGACGGAGGGCTTTTCCTCCCAGCTACATACACTTTAAGTACATTATCATTAGATTGATAAAGTTTACTTCGAGTACTGTTAAATGTCAAAAATATCATTTTTTAATAACTTGCCATAAAATGTGTATTGCGAATTTCAAAAAATCTAAATTATTTGATATCATCAGGACATTCGATATGTATTCAGAATGCAATTCAATATGTCTGATGAGCTCCCATGTCCCGCAACAATTTTGCGCAAACGGTCAGCGCTCGAAATAAGGCGCGTCCCTGCGTCAAATACCCGTGAAAGTAGGTGCGGACCCGCACATTTCCTACGGTACGGGTCCGCGTGATCCGTAAAATTTGAACCAAGCAAAGAGCAGAAAATCCTAGATTTGTTGTTTCATTTAAAAATTTGGTTCACATGATACGTCCAGCTCCCTGCACTTTTATTTTAGTTCCCCATCAAGTTTTCAACCCGGGTTTTTTAATATTTTACAATCTATATACCGTGAACGCCGTAGCCAATTCTCTCTCTTCACATTTCAAAGGCAAGGGTCCGGGGTCGGACCCTTGGAAATTGATGAGGTATTGAGGACCCTTGAAATTTCTCATTATTCTTATTTCGAGGCCTGCAAACGGTACTATCCGATCCCTTAAGAAACATTTCCGATTGTTGTAAGATTTTCCGTATTTTTATGCTGTTTATCTTTGGCCTTATTAAATGAACTCACACCCTCCAGGTATGGGATGAATTGAGAAAAAATGGCATTTACTATCATAGTTTTGTCACTAGGTAATATAAATATAATTATATAGCAACACATTGCTGTCCGGAAATGTACTATACATATTCAGTAGCTACAGGCTGTATCAAAATGATTGGTACCCATCAGTTTCTAGTGATTTTTGACAAGACTGCTACATCAAAATACAGCTACAGATACTCATCTGTGATGCAACATAATTATGATCCACCTAGTTTTTGGATACATTTTATAATGGTCATAAAACTATAAATTGTGGTCATTTCGATGTGATATCCAATGTTATATTATTTTTAATAAACTTCAATACTGACGGGTACCAATCATTTTGTTACACTCTATATCAATATAATTAATTGCTCAATATATTCATCATTATCTGATGTTTGTGGTGTTTATAACCATTTATTATAGTGTATTAAAGTATTACCGTGCATTTATTTTGTTTGTACAAGCTGTATCAAAATTATTGTTCTCGACACATCATGATGAGTCATTTTAAAGAATATATTCAAATATAAAATCATTTGGAACATAAGTATACCGATTGAAATAGTATATACGTACTAATTTTTTAATTGATCGCTTTTAATCGATCTGATGATTTATTTGGAATTTGCCGTTGTATTTTTGAAATATTGTCCTTTGAATGAAAGAAGGTGATACCGCGAATTTCACTCACACCACATTGCTAGCAAGATTAAACACTAGTGCTTCCACTGTGCCAAGCAAAACAACAGTTCCTGTACTTTGCGATTATGTTTTTTTCAACCAATATAATACTGAAATATAATACTAGGGCTGTAAACATGTTTAAAATATATACCTATTGATTCTTTATTACTTAGTTAAGAAAGCAAACGGCTTTCACCCATTTTCTTGTAACGCAAATCACACATTGTTATGGGAATACGCCACCATACACGTTTTGTAATAGAATCGTGAAAAGAAGGACTTCCATAAATAACGCTCAATTTCTTCACAGAATGTGCTATTCTCATAAACTAAAATTCTTATTAAACCTGGCATTCTTAGAAAATTGAATATTTAAACATAGGTTTCAACAAATGTCAGTAACATGATGAAAAAGCCGGAGAATCATTTAGATACAGCTTGTACAGTATGTCAGCTATATTTAATGGTGACAGCTTTCAACAGATGTTGATGAAATCTTGGCTCTGTACATTCAATAAGAATTATGTTCTTTATTACTTTTAACCATATCGTCACAGAAACCTGAAAAGCGATGGTTTCATATAAATATTATTTGTACATGGTGCGGTATTGGTTAATCTTAAGCCTTGTGTTACTTGGGAGAGGGGGTTGTGCCATACCCCTAATAGATTTTTCTGGTGTATTAAAACGCTGAAATAAGCTTCCAAATCTTTAGTTCATCCCTTCCGCATATTTTAGCGAAACAAATTTGACCAACATGTACCACCTTACCCAGGAGGTAGTGTGATTGGTCAAACTAGGAGGATCGGGAGGGGGAGTGTTGATGACCACGGAAATTTATTTTTTGCGCTTAATACAACTCATATTAATATTTAATTTATATGAGTGATTTCTATTCATAGCCAAAACTGCATGTTTGTACGAATGTTGATACTCATTATGAAATCACTGAATAGAGAAGACGCATAGCTATCGATTGGTATCAAATAAAACAACATTGAGGTTGTAATAGAATTTCACGAACTGTAAAGCGTACCCTTATTTTTGCCTAAACTTGTTACCAAAAAGACGTCAGTAACACAAGTTAAGGGTTGAGGAACTAAAATAGATGCTATATATTTGACTAGGAATTTCAATGTACGAAATTTGATATGTTCAATTAGTAAATATGAAGTCATAGGAAACTTGATCAGGAAACTTGATAGCTATATCTCTCTCTCTCTGTGTCAGGTGGCGCTGTGTAGCGCTGCTGTGGTCTTCACAAGAGTACGCCATCTCACTCGATCTGATGCCAAGTGCGTTGCACCTTGCATTCCCTGGTTAGAAACCAGCTTCACGTCATTAGTCCAAGATGTTGGTGGACGTCCTCTTCCTCGTTTGCCTTCCATAGCCCCTTGCAAAATCTGTTTTTCTACACCTCCATGTTTCCTGACAATATGGCCAAAGTACTTCAGCTTTCTCTCCATTATGCCGCTTCTGATGGTTAGACTAGTACCAATCTTGTCGAGGATCCAGGAATTTGTTCTCCTGTCTTTCCATGTCACTCGTAGAAGCCTCCTGTAACACCACATCTCAAAAGCATCTACTCTTTTCCTATCATTCTTGGTCATAGCCCAAGACTCGCATCCATAAGTGGCAATGGAAAACACAGTTGCACGAAGTAGGCGTACCTTGAGGTCAATGGATAGGCCTCTGCTTTTCCATATGCTTGACATGCCCTGCACAGTTGTCCTTGCAATAGCCAGTCTTCTCTTAATTTCAGTTGTGCTGTCACCACTGTTGTTAATCATTGAACCCAGATATTCAAATTGCTTCACCTCCTCAATCTGCTGTCCATCTATCACAAACTCATCACTTTTCCGCTCTCTGTCTACAACCATTATTTTTGTCTTCTTTGTGTTCAGGAGAAGGTGTTTTTCTTCGCTGGCCTCTTTGATAGCTATATAGCAGCATATATTAAATAATTACTCAGACTCAAAGAAGGATCAGTTATGTGACATTCAGTACAAGCTTTGACCCAAAGGGTCAGAAGGACTTTACTTTATTTTTTGTTACTATACCATACATGTGTATATCCTAATTATATTGTCACATCAAAATGCAATATAAAATCTAACAAATTTGTATATTGATGTATATAAAAATAAAAATGTAATCCAAGATATGCCTTAGTGTGTCAGTATTCTTGTAGAAAACTACGCTGTGTTAAGTTTTAGCTATATACTGTGGGGCAGTGTTGCAAGTAATTAAGTTGGGGCCGTGGGCCAGCTGCCCGTGAAATATAACACGTCTTAAGGTATCTGGAATGAGCGTTTTGAGCGTTTCGACAGTATTTTTGTGGGACATGAGAGCACATCAGACATATCGAATTGCATCCTGAATACGAAGAATGTCTTTCTGATATCAAATAATTTTAATTTTTTGAAATTCACGATATAATACAAATTTTATGATGAATTATTAAAATTTGATATTTTTCACATATACAAGGTGTCCCATAAAAAGGTTACATGTAGAAAATGAACCGGGTTTCGTGATGGTACAACAAAACAATGTTATTTTTTCAGATATTATTTATTCATCCTTCTTGTAACTGTTTGCCAAGTTTCAATTCCGTATCGTAAAAGCAACTTAACTTATGAGCGCAAGATGACAGGGGTGTCAAGAGCGGCTAACCATCTAAATATCGCACAACGAAAGTTGAACACAAGCACAACTTTGTTTTCAGATTTTTTTTTTCTTTATTACTTTTTATGTTTCTCTTATTTTTCATTGTTGAACTTATTGCACAAAAGAAACGTATTGAAAAATTAAATATTGCACACTGAAAATAAATCAGTTTTAGCGCTTCTTGACTCTAGGTGGTAACAAATAAAGGAAGATGGTCATTAGAGAAGAACACGTTTTTGGTGAAAGCAGTTCTGCACGCTGTATCTCCAGTCATCAATGAAACTGAAATGAATAGCAATCTTTTGCTTGGATTTTGTTGACTTGAAATCGCTGATGTTTGATTTTACATTTCTAACTGAACTCTTTAAATTAAAATGAACAAGTTTTATTCTTTGTTTATCAGAATAGAATACTGCATCTGCCATGCTATGGCTGGGCCTATTCAAGTGCCCCGCCAATTGCATGGTGACTGTGATGGTGGTATATGCCAAATGAACCTCGTGTTGCATTATGTCACGTAAAGAGCTTGCTCAGGAATGCGTGGAATGCGAATTAGTACATAGGTTGTGAACTTGACATTCACAGGGGTACTAGTAGACGGTACATAGATTATGTCATGAAAAGGATATTTATATTTGTTAACATTAACTTAGATTATTTTCAAAAATCTACATGTAACCTTTTTTTGGGACACCCGGTATAACAGTCCTCGAAGTAAATTTTATAAATCTAATGATATATTCTTAAAGTGTATGTAGTTGGGAGGAAAAGCCGACGATCAATTGAAAATTTTGACCTTTCATATTGAAGATATGGATTTTTTCCCCCAAAACACCTATTTTTTTGTTGGGAAAAAAATCCATATCTTCAATACGAAAGGTCAAAATTTTCAATTGATCGTCGGCTTTTCATCCCACCTACATACACTTTAAGTATAAATCATCAGATTTATAAAGTTTACTTCGAGTACTGTTAAATATCAAAAATATCAATTTTTAATCATTTGTCATCAAATGTGTATTACATTGCGAATTTCAAAAAAATCAAAATTATTTGATATCAGAAGAACATTCTTCGTATTCAAAATGCAATTCGATATGTCTGATGTGCTTTTATGTCCCACAATAAATACTGTCCAAACGTTCATACCCCATCCCTTAAGTCTATAATTTGATTTTAGTATCAATGAATAGGTATGGGTCTCTTCTTTCTATTTTAAAATACCAAATAAAAATACAAACATGCAAATTTGCTCATTTCAACCAACATTTTTACCGTATTTATCACTTGAAATGACCCAACTCTATATTTGAACATGTGTAATGTTTCGCACAAGTCAGTACCACACAAGGATTGTGGGTGTATGGGTGTGGGGTATGTATGTGTCAAGGTAGTTAAGCTAGTCTCCCGTGTCATTACCCCTCTGGGTTTCAGACACCGCTGAACCATACGATCAGAAAAAAACTGGAACCGCCACAAAAACCGATTGTCGCTGGTGCCAAGAAATTTTTCAAAGGGCGAACTGTAGTTAGGATAACAAAAACGATCAAGTCGTCTGTGAAAATTAAAAATGACGAAATTGTGACAAGAATGGTCAACCTTTCAAGCGAAAATACAGCATATTTAGCAGAAATATTTTCCTAACATAAATTATTGGACTAACATAACAGCTATGTGGTGTTTCACAATATAACAGTAATGGTAAGAAAAATGCAAACGTTCGTCAATTTTAGGCACTAATAATTTTGACAAAAAAAGACGTAACGGCCGTAAACATCAATCTCCTAATATTTTCATATACCAATTCCAAGGGGTGTCCGTCGTCTAGGTTATACACTCCTCAAATTGATTAAAGGATCAAATATTTGATCCAGATTATCTGGACCATGCTTGTACCTAATCGGATTATCTTTTTTTATATTATGTGGCCATGTCCATGGTCTGAACACTGTAAAAAAGGTTGATGATGCAATTGCAAGTGCTCATTCGGGTGATGTGCAGGTTGCTGGACAAGTCAAAAAGGACTCCATACAGTCTATTGTATTGATATAGTTCAGCTCCAAAATGACAGTGTTTGTTCGTGTTTTTGGTTTGATTCTGGTTGTGGTATGCTGTCAAGCTGTCAGAAGACATCTGAGTAAAAATGAAGTGGCAAGGACTGTCCAAATGATTGCAATAAAAGTGGTTTCCAAGTAAAGTGTTGGATGCGAGCCGTTAGACCAATAGGCCCCAGTACTATAAAATAGAAGTACTGGGAGACTCGTTTCTGATTAGAAAACATTAGCACAAACGTGTTTTTCTAACCCGAGCAGACGAGCCACTTTTGCGGTTGATGATGTTGTTTACTGCAGAGCTGCCAGATGGTAGAGGCATTCCAAGTAATAGGCGTACGACGTTCAAGCCCCGCGTGGTTTAACACACGACAGGCGCAAATGGAAGACGCAACTAGAGACACAAACACTGACGCACAGTCCATGATGTTGTACAGGCTGGGTGGGGAGGATGAACATAACTGGAGTCGGATGATTATGATGACCAAAGTTCAGTACAAACTTGGTAGAGCTTGACTGGAGTCGTAGCGAATAATATTTAAAAGTTAGAAGACAAGGTTGCTACGTAGGCACGCAAAGTAGGTAATAAAAGTGGTTTTCCAAGTAAAGTGTTGGATGCGAGCCGTTAGACCAATAGGCCTATAAAAATAAACGCCGTGTCAGACAAAAGTCTTTAAACATGGCAAAAGTTCAAGGTCTTCACCAGTGCTAAAAAATAGAAATACTCGGAGACTCGTTTCTGATTAGAAAACATTAGAACACACGTGGGTTTTTTTTAACCCGACCAGACGAGCCACTTCTGCGATTGATGATGTTGTTTACTGCAGATGGACGGACTCAGCGTCAAGCAGCTGCTAACCTCGAAGTGTGTCAGAGCGTGATCAGCAGAGCCATCACATGACACAGACAAACAGGACAAGGTCGTTGGAGGTTGACAACACCAGCCTAAGACCGTTATCTGCGAATTTTAGCTGCCAGAAACAGATTTCATACGGCAATCCAACTGCGACAATGCCACGGGGGTGGAACTTTCTGACCAAGCTTTACGTGATCGACTCCACAGCTTCGGACTTCATGCCAGAAGACCAAATGTTGTGCCCCCGTTGACTGTAGAACACCGTAGAGCCCTATTAAACTTCGCACATGCACATGTGAATTGGACACCTGTTCTTAACGAATGAGTCTAGATTGTGTCTCCTCTCAAATGACGGACGTGTGTAAGAGCCCAGTACGTAACAAAATCCCAGTACGTATCAATTTGATACGTATTGGGCTCAACCTCTTCTACCTAGAACAAAAAGTGGCAAAAAATAATTCATCCCGCCCAATACGTAACAAAACTAAAATTTGATTAAAATTACTTTATTCATACTCCCTCCCTCTGTAGTGGTTTTGTTACGTATTGGGCTCTATACATTTTTTTTGTTACGTATTGGGCTCCGGTTGTTTTTCAAGCAAATTATGGATATTATGTGCATGTGTTTTTATAGAAGTACTTTATATTGACCCAGTAACTCATTTTGAGTCTTTCTAGCACAAAATATTTGACAGTGTTTTATCTCTAGACTTGGAATTTATTTGTTACGTATTGGCCTCTGGTTATTTTAAAAGGACATTATCATGATTAAATGCATGTTTTTGTTATAGAATTACTTTATATTGACTCAGTAAATCCTTTTGAGTCATTTTGAGTCTTTCTAGAAAAAAAAATTGACAGTGTTTTTTCTCTAGACTTAGAATTTTTTTGTTACGTATTGGGCTCTGGTTATTTTTAAAGCAAATTATGGGTTTTAGGTGCATGTTTTTGTTATAGAATTACTTTATATTGACTCAGTAAATCCTTTTGAGTCATTTTGAGTCTTTCTAGAAAAAAAAAATTTTGACAGTGTTTTTCTCTAGACTTAGAATTTTTTGTTACGTATTGGGCTCTGGTTATTTTTAAAGCAAATTATGGGTTTTAGGTGCATGTTTTTGTTATAGAATTACTTTATATTGACTCAGTAAATCCTTTTGAGTCATTTTGAGTCTTTCTAGAAAAAATTTTTGACAGTGTTTCTTCTCTAGACTTAGAATTTTTTGTTACGTATTGGGCTCTGGTTATTTTTAAAGCAAATTATGGGTTTTAGGTGCATGTTTTTGTTATAGAATTACTTTATATTGACTCAGTAAATCCTTTTGAGTCATTTTGAGTCTTTCTAGAAAAAAATTTTTTACAGTGTTTTTTCTCTAGACTTAGAATTTTTTTGTTACGTATTGGGCTCTGGTTATTTTTAAAGCAAATTATGGGTTTTAGGTGCATGTTTTTGTTATAGAATTACTTTATATTGACTCAGTAAATCCTTTTGAGTAATTTTGAGTCGTTCTAGAAAATTATTTTTTACAATGTTTTTTCTCTAGACTTAGAATTTTTTTGTTACGTGTTGGTCTCTGGTTATTGTGGTGATTTGTTGCATTTTTTGTTTGCTATAAACTTACTTTATATTGACCCGGTAACTCATTTTGAGTCATCTTAATACTAATTATGGCGTGTCCGTCCGTCCTCTGTCCGCGCGCTATCGCGTTCGCGCGGTGCGTTATCGCGTACGCGCGGTGCGAAATCGCGTGCTCGCGGTGTGCTATCGCATGGTATCAACGGGGGTGTGCGCAGAGTACCGTAACAGTGTGACAGGTGCATCTCATCGGACCAATATAGGCCTTTTTTCAAGATGATTAACATAAAATCATCAGTTATGGTAAGGCCTATATATTAACCCGTTTGCGTTCACATTTCTCCCGATTGAATTGACGGCCTACATCCAGATAGGCCTACTACTAGAATCTCTGGGTATTTTTGGGTCCTCCAATGTGGTAGCAGGACAGGGCTTGAAAGAGGCGAACGATGTGTTTTCAGATTATGGGTATACCGAAGTAAACCGACACAGCTACAAAACAGTTGTGAGAGACGTATATCGTAGTAGTTTGAAAGGTATTAAAAAGGTTTTAAAAGTATTATGGGTAACGGTGTTAGTATTAGAGATAGGCCTATAACGAGAACCGCCCAACCCGAGAACCGCGAAATCTAGTTTTGAATAATTCTAGAACAAAGCTGATTATGGTTATTAGGTGCATTTTTTTGTTATAGAATTACTTTATATTGACTCAGAAACTCATTTTGAGTCATTTTGAGTCTTCTAGAAAAAAATTTGACCATGTTTTTTCTTTAGACATAGAATTTTTCTTGTTACGTATTGGGCTCTGGTTATTTTTAAAGCAAATTATGGTTATTAGTGCGTGTTTTGTTATAGAATTACTTTATATTGACCCAGTAACTCATTTTGAGTCATTTGTGACTCTTTCTAGAGTCATTTTGAGTATTTTTAGAACAACATGTTTGTCAGTGTTTTTCGGCTGGATTTTTTTTGTTACGTATTGGGCTCTATACATTTTTTATGTGTTTTGGAGGTTACACTGTCGGTAAAGCTCTTTTATCCGGATTTTTTCGCATATATGGACATGAGCTGACCTCCAGTTAATATTTATCGAAGAAAGAAAAAAATTCGAGTGGGTCTAATTTTTTGTTACGTATTGGGCTCTTTACATTTTTTATGCGTTTTGGAGGTTACACTGTCGGAAAAGCTCTTTAATCCGGATTGTTACGCCTATATGGACATGACTTGACCTCCGGTTAATATATATCGAAGAAAGAAAAAAATTCGAGTGGGTCTAATTTTTTGTTACGTATTGGGCTCTATACATTTTTTATGTGTTTTGGAGGTTACACTGTCAGTAAAGCTCTTTTATCCGGATTTTTCGCATATATGGACATGACTTGACCTCCGGTTAATATTTATCGAAGAAAAAAAAAAATTCGAGTGGGTCTAATTTTTTGTTACGTATTGGGCTCTTTACATTTTTATGTGGTTTGGAGGTTACACTGTCGGTAAAGTTCTTTTATTCGGATTTTTCGCAAATATGGACATGAGCTGACCTCCAGTTAATATTTATCGAAGAAAGAAAAAAATTCGAGTGGGTCTAATTTTTTATTACGTATTGGGCTCTTTACATTTTATGCGTTTTGGAGGTTACACTGTCGGAAAACCTCTTTTATCCGGATTTTTTCGCATATATGGACATGACCTGACTTCCATTTAATATTTATCGAAGAAAGAAAAAAAATTCGAGTGGGTCTAATTTTTTGTTACGTATTGGGCTCTATACATTCTTTATGCGTTACACGGTCGGTAAAGCTCTTTTATCCGGATTTTTCGCATATATGGACATGACCTGACCTCCAGTTAATATTTATCGAACAAAGAAAAAAATTCGAGTGGGTCTAATTTTTTGTTACGTATTGGGCTCTTTACATTTTTTATGTGTTTTGGAGGTTACACTGTCGGAAAAGCTCTTTTATCCTGATTTTTTCTCATATATGGACATGACTTGACCTCCGGTTAATATTTATCGAAGAAAGAAAAAAAATTCGAGTGGGTCTAATTTTTTGTTACGTATTGGGCTCTGTATATTTTTTATGCGTTTTTGAGGTAACACTGTCGGAAAAACTCTTTTATCCTGATTTTTTCGCATATATGGACATGACCTGACCTCCAGTTAATATTTATCGAAGAAAGAAAAAAATCGAGCGGGTCTAATTTTTTGTTACGTTATGCGTTTTGGAGGTTACACTGTCGGAAAAGCTCTTTTATCCGGATTTTTTCTCATATATGGACATGACTTGACATCCGGTTAAGTCATGTCCATATATGAAAAAAATTCGAGTGGGTCTAATTTTTTGTTACGTATTGGGATCTATACATTTTTTATGCGTTTTGAAGGTTACACTGTCGGAAAAGCTCTTTTATCCGGATTTTTCGCATATATGGACAGGACCTGAACTCCAGTTAATATTTATCGAAGAAAGAAAAAAATTCGAGTGGGTCTAATTTTTTGTTACGTATTGGGCTCTGTATATTTTTTATGCGTTTTTGAGGTAACACTGTCGGAAAAGCTCTTTTATCCGGATTTTTTCGCATATATGGACAGGACCTGACCTCCAGTTAATATTTACCGAAGAAAGAAAAAAAAAATCGAGTGGGTCTAATTTTTTGTTACGTTTTGCGTTTTGGAGGTTACACTGTCGGAAAAGCTCTTTTATCCGGATTTTTTTTTTTCATATATGGACATGACTTGACCTCCGGTTAATATTTATCGAACAAAGAAAAAAATTCGAGTGGGTCTAATTTTTTGTTACGTATTGGGCTCTTTACATTTTGTATGCGTTTTGGAGCTTTTATCCGGATTTTTTCGCATATATGGACATGACTTGACCTGCAGTTAAAAATTATCGAAGAAAGACAAAAAAAATTGAGTGGGTCTAATTTCTTGTTACGTATTGGGCTCTATACAATTAGTATGCGTTTTACAGGCAACATTGTTGGAAAAGCTCTTTTATCCGGATTTTTTCACATAATGGACATGACCTGACCCCAGTTAATATTTATCGAAGAAAGAACACATTTTGAGTGGGTCTAATTTTTTGTTACGTATTGGGCTCTGGTTATTTTTTAAGCAAATTATGGTTATAAGGTGTATGTTTTTGTTATAAAATTACTTTATATTGACTCAGTAACTCATTTTGAGTCTTTCTAGAAAAGAAATTTGACAGTGTTTTTTCTCTATACTTATAGAATTTTTTGTTACGTGTGGGTCTAACATTTTTTGTTACGTATTGGGCTCTGGTTATTTTCAATGCAAATTATGGTTACTAAGTGCATGTTTTTGTTATAGAATTACTTTATTTTGACTCAGTAACTCATTTTGAGTCTTTCTAGAAAAAAATTTGACAGTGTTTTTTCTTTATAGAATTACTTTATATTGACTCAGTAACTCATTTTGAGTCTTTCTAGAAAAAAATTTGACAGTGTTTTTTCTTTATACTTAGGCCTATAGAATTTTTTGTTACGTGGCTCTATACATTTTTGTTACGTATTGGGCTCTGGTTATTTTCAATGCAAATTATGATTACTAAGAGCATGTTTTTATTATAGAATTACTTTATATTGACTCAGTAACTCATTTTGAGTCATTTTGAGTCTTTCTAGAAAAGAAATTGACTCTGTTTTTTCTCTATACTTATAGAATTTTTTGTTACATATTGGGCTCTATACATTTTTTGTTACGTATTGTGCTCTGGTTATTTTCAATGCAAATTATGATTACTAAGTGCATGTTTTTGTTATAGAATTGACTCAGTAACTCATTTTGAGGTTTTCTAGAAAAAAATATTTGACAGTATTTTTTTCTCCATGTTTTTGCTATAGAATTACTTTATATTGACTCAGTAACTCAATTTGAGTCATTTTGAGTATTTCTAGACAAAATATTTGACAGTGCTTTTTCTCCATATACTTTTTTTTGCTGTAGAATTACTTTATATTGACCTACTTAGAATTGTTTTTTATTTGTTATGTATTGGGCTCTGGTAGAAAGGGACGAGGTTGTCAAGCGTTAAGCTGCAAGACTAGGTTTGATTTGCGTTTAAGAAATCTGGGCTAGAGTTAACACTCGTGCTTCGAGAGCGGGCTAGGCTTAGTAGCCTCAAGGCTTACTAAGACTCCTGTCGGGAAACTCGCCCTTTAAGACTAAGACTCTTGTCGGGAAACTCGCCCTTTTAGTCTGTTTAGACCAAATTAGTTGTCACTGGCTTTCCTATGGACTAACTTTATTACGTATTTTGGCTCTATACATTTATTTTGGATACGCATTGGGCTCTGGTTGTATTTAAAACAAATTAAGGGTTGTAAATTGTTTACTCTTTAATTATTTTATATTGACCCAGTAACTTTTGAGTAATTTTGAGTCTTTCTAGAACAAATAATTTGTCAATTTTATTTGGACTTTTTTTTTATACGTGGGCTCTATGTATTTTTTCTGAGTGCTGACAGTTAAGCTGAATTTATACTCGATCGCTATTGCAGAAAAGCGACGTCGCTTTTGCAAGTCGCTTTTGCAAGTTGAAGAAATCTCAACTTCCCAGCGATATCGCTTAACACGTGAATGCGTCTGTAAACCAATCATATACAACCATCTGAATCTATTATTTTGCTTATTAATTTACCTTTCTTGATTATTAATTTTTGGTGATGAATTAATTCAAAGCAATAATTATTGACAGCAACTGTTGTTTTAAAAATGTATTTTGTGGCATTTAGAATATTTTAATTGTCGTCTGCAATCGCTATCGCCGTGATAAGTATAAATGCAAAAGCGATGAGCGATGCATCGCAAAATTCGGCGATTGCTCATCGCTTTTCAAAAGCGTTTAATCGCAATCGCTCGGCGATTGAGTATAAATTCAGCTTAGTTACATTGTACATGCCTGATCAACTACTGTGTGTCCAAATAACTTAGACACCCGGTTTTTAGGATATATTTCGAAAAGTTTTCACTTTGGCAAAAAGTCATGAAAGAAAAGTTGCTAAACACGGTCAGACCCAACAGAAATTAGTAAAGCGATGAAGAAATATTCTTCCTTGTCTCCTTTTGTTCAATTTTGACCGATTTACAGCAAGATATCTGGGCTGGGTCCATCCGAATATTCCTATATAAGGCAAAAAAAAAAAGGTTTGTCTCAAAGCTCACGAGAAATTTAAAACAAATGCGAAATGCGATTTTTTTTTATTCCCGACTTTTTTCATGGTATTTTGAGAAAAAGTTTGATTTTCGCCGATTTTTCTGGAAAAAGTAAAAAAAAATGTCCGCATTTGTTTTTGTCAAATCGTGGATTTTACAAACGCGCGCGCAAGCTTTAAGACGAACCTTTTTTTTTGGCCTAACGACTTGAAACTTTTGATGGGATATTTTACAGTAAGGGGTGTTTGAACATTGTAATGATGCATATTGATCATTGATTCCACCCTGTTTTCTTTGATCCTTTTACTAATAGAGGCCCTGCATTCTTTTATCGATTGGCTCCAAACAAAGGATTTGAACCGGTGTCCTTCACCGTAGATATGGCGGAGTGCAGTCAATTCAATCAAATGTTGTCATCAACCTATTTGATATTAGTGCAGGGCAGGTGCAGGGTTATGTGTGAGACGAACTGTCACGATAGATTGCAATCATGCTTTTATTGAATGCATTTGAGTAGTCCGCCATATTTACGGGATGATACGTCACATGCAAGGCCTCTATTCACAATAATGGCGGTCTACTCAAATGCATTCAACAAAAGCATATTTGCAATCTGCCGCGAGAGTTTGTCTCACACGCATAACAAATACACTACGATCAAATAGGTTGATGACAATATTTGATTGAATGGACTGCACTGTGCCATGATTTCGGTGAAGGACACCGGTTCAAATCCTTTGTTTGGAGCCAATCAATAATTTCATGCACAACCTCTGTAACTCAAAAGATGTCACAGTTTGTGCATTATAACAAATGATAGGGCAAGTTGGGGTGCGTCTGGAGTGTTTTGTGAACATCAGAACATTCACAGGGCATACAATTTGTATTTTCTTAAGGGTTCTAAAATGAGCATTTATTGCGTTTCGACAGTATTTTTGTGGGACATGAGAGCACCTCAGACCTATCGAATTGCATTCTGAATACGAAGCATGTCTTTCTGATATCAAATAATTTTCATTTTTGAAAATCACAATATAATACAAATTTTATGACAAATTATAAAATTTGATATTTTTCAAATTTTGATATATAACAGTCCTCGAAGTAAATCAAGTACTGTTAAATATCAAAAATATCAATTTTTAATGATTTGCCATAAAATTAAAATTAAATTGCGAATTTCAAAAATCAAAATTATTTGATATCAGAATGACATTCTTCGTATTCAGAATGCAATTCGATATGTCTGATGTGCTCTAATATCCCACAATAAATACTGTCCAAACGTTCATACCCCACCCCTTAAGGTGGGCTTACACGATGAAATTTCCATTGCAAGGCCCATTAGTGGGTGAGATTATGTGCTCACTGACCATGAAGCTGTGCAATTGATGAAAATAGACGAAGCAATGTTCGGCCTTGCAATTCCTTGAGCGTGGCCATAGGTTTGGGATATACTCAAAACATAAGTATTGGTTATTGATTTTCGTATTAATATCAAAATGGCTCATGTGTTGTCCTGAAAGCAAAAGATTGCCATCCTCTCCTGTATATCTATACAATTTTCCATAAAGGCTAAGGAAAACTAAGATCAAAAGGGCTAAACACCACCAACAACAACAACATAGGCCTACAGGTGTATTATAATGTAGCATGTGCACACATTTATCATGTTGTGGATGGTGAATCAAGCTGGTCCCTACACATTCCCAAATGAATGCAGTGACTAGCCGGTGCTCATTCAGCTGATTGGCTGAAGGAGGTTAGATTGCATGCAACAACCTTGAAAGTAGAGCATGTCCAAGGATTATTAAATCAGGATGTGACACTTCGTAATTTGCATGTGTCCAATTCATATGTTAATAGCATATTGTTATTAAAATGATGGTCTTACCTGGCCAGAGGGCGTTAATATAATAGACGTTTGATCAAGGGACAGAGTAGTTGCCGTTTGTATCGGCTACCGAACGAAACATAATTATTGTGCACATTCCGACCAGACTAGCTTTGCCAGGCAGGTATAGGCCATGACGCGTAGGCCTATGTGCCGAACGTACATTTTAAAGTATTTGCATAACTCTTTTGCATGAAACTGTAATTGTCATCTAAAACAAACAAACAAAAACAATATTATTTGAAGTTTTAATTTAAAAAAAATTACCCTATTTTACTATGGTAAATTAAGATGGCGGTAAATTACCATGTAAATTAAGACCGACTCACAACACTGACATGAATACAAGTTTTAGTATTATTTAATAATATTATTTCCTCTATCGTTTGATGTACAATGGTACAGGTTGGGGGGAATATTTTTGTACTTAATATGAGGGTGGGGTCATAACAGTTTTAGGTCCATTAACTTGTGAGACAGGGGGTCAACAAAGTTTTGGGTTCACGAAGAGGGGATAGGGGGGTTAAACAATTTGTAACACGAAAAAATATATTGTCCCCCACCAAAGTATTTCTGAACACTTCCTAAACTTAGTTGATTTTCAGCAAATGTTATTTTTCAGTGAGTTTTGCTTTTATTCTGTGTTAAATTATGGCAAACGGAAACAATCAAAATATGATGTAGCAAGGAAACAAATACTATAATCGCTCCTGGGTGTCACCCATGCACACCGTCAACATCCCTATATCTTCGTGTTAAAAATTGCCGTGGTAGTACGATAAATCCTCACGTTTTTCAACATATACGCATGGTGATTTTGTTCGAGATAGGCCGTGCGACTCAGGCTATGCATACAATTTGAGATTTTGAGAGCCGGCCACACTGTTTCTATTCTATGTTTTACGATTTTCGCATGATCAGTATATGGCTGGCCGTAACCGCCACAACGTGGAGCTGCTACGCGTAGCTTACTTTTCGCTTCGCGGAGCTAAATTGACCAATCATGTTAGATCTTTTCATTACGCGGAGCCAGTTGATGCATCATCGTTCCAGAGTACACCACATTTCGCCATAATACATTCTAGAAACGCTTGCTGTTAGAATAAGAAAAATTTTAATTGTAATTATTGCACAGGTCACAGCGACCCTGTGACCTTTCCGGAAAAAGCCGAGTGGCAGGTTTTTCAAATAAATATTTTCTGTGTAAAAACGGTACCATCAGATAGGTAATGGAATATATGAATATTAACTGTACATCTATCACAACAATTTTTGATAACAACTTGCATCACAATTGATCTAGTATAGAAGGTAGAGAATTTATTTCAATCTTATATACGCCATTTTTTTTGGAATTAAGTGAAAATTAATTCTGTAAAAACTGTATTTTTTTAATGTAATTTTCACATTAGACCCGACAAAAGATTACCGTTTTGTTGTTATGATAATCTAATCTTTTGATTTTGTAAGTAAAATTAGGGGTCTAATGTGGATTTAGGATGCAAACTGGAACAATCCAATGCCTTATCAAAAGCATTTGCTTCAAAATGGAGTTCGGATGCACTTCGTAATACTACTTCCGCCACTGCAGGAAACCACATGCACAGCGGAGCACGTGGCCGATATCAAAATCGATTTTATGTATTGTGTATGTAGGCCTATTCATAGGACCCTCGTATTAATTGTTTCTATGCGCTTGAGAATTCAACAATATAAATAATGGTAGCTTTATTATAATACACATTAATGTTTTAAGCAGATAAACTTCCAAAATATGATGTAGTAATGAAGTTGCGATTTATTAATATTATATGTTTAAATTTTCACGATGACACTATCAAGTCCTTCGTGGTCGAGCGGTCTAAGGCGCTGGTCATACATGTCATATATGGTATATGTGATAGGCAGAACGGCGCGCCGTGAGTTCGAACCCCGCCTCTTCCAAACTTTGAAAGAAATAAAATTAAAATTTCACTTTTTTTAAAATTTCATATTGGGGAAATGTGACTGGGAGAATTGATGTATGGCGTGGAGTGGTGTGGTTCCAGAGAGAGAAAACTCTTGCCAAAATTAATGTTTACTATGTGGATTTTAAATGAATCTAATGTAAATAAACCACCAACAGTTGTACAGGATCAATACCAGTGTTTGATTAGTGTATAGTCAATGTTACCTTGCATGCATGTGCCATGTGTGTGGCGTGTTTGTTTGTTTGTCTACTGTGTCAGGCCAGGATCACTGACACCCACGGTACTGATACTGCCATACTATCACGGTGATCATATTGTTGAATGTTGTTGACTTTAAAATAATCATGATGCAGTCATGTCTACAGTAGAATTCACCACGACCTTTGAATGACTTAAACCCCATTAAAAGCTATTAAACCAAGATAACACTCAATGAAAACAGCTCAACTATGTTACATCAGATCTTCTCTGGTTAAATACACACTGCACTTGTGTCTGTTTTACCTGTGCAATGAACAATGAGCTGGTATTATAGTTTCAGTTGGGTGAATGATTATAAAGCGAACGCAAGGTAACAATACTGTCTGGGCTTTTGTTTACGAAATGAGACAATAGTCTGCTTATTGTTAACCAGCGTTCTTGAAAATGAGAAACATAATGGTTTGCAGACTTAACACGGTTTAGAAATAATTTGTTCATATTTTTTGGTGTTATCTGTCGTTTACATATCCTTCCTAAAACACAAAAGTACCAATATTTCCAAACACCTAAATTAGCTAAAAATTTAGGAAATGTTACAAAACTATATTTTCTAGAATTTCAGAGAATACTTTAAATATTGACTGGTTATTTTTACACAGTGACGTCATATAGGCAATGGCATAATACTTCTAACATACACTAGGTCACGCGTCAATGGTGAGCGCACTGAGTATTGTGTATAGGAAAACGGGCAGTACAGTATGTATGGCCTACTACTAGTATATAAAGTAAATCCGAACTGGTTTGCTGAAGGTCGAATTCCGCAGGCCACGCCGCGCAAGATGTACAAATCAGCTCCCGGCGATACACTGCAGATCGCAGAATTGTGTGCATGGTTTACCGCCACTCTGCCTAGCTATATAGTTGTGTACAATACTGTATGAGTTTCTTGTGAGTGCATGTCCATCTTAATAATAAGTCGGTTCGTACTTTTCATAAATTACTTTTTGAATCATAACTATCGTGACCGAGGATATCTTGCAACTACGTGAAGCTCGTCTGGCAAATTCTTAATGACTAAATTCGCTTCACGTAATGAGTAAGTCGTACTTGATTGGTCAGTTTTACCTCCGAGTAATGAAAAACTCTAACATGATTGGTCAATTTGGCTCCACGGAACAAAAAGTCAGCTACGCGTAGCAGCTCCACGTTGTGGCGGTTGCGGCCTACCATATCAGTATCCCATATGATATTTCTATTGTAAGAAAATTTTATTTGTTGTCACGTAAATCACAGGTTTCGTTTAAATGTACTAACTGGAAATTAAATGTACTAATTAGTGAGGACCGGTATTTTGCTGTGGATATGTTTAACTGCAATTTGCGGGTAAAAATTTGAAATCCTGAGTAAAAATTGTAATCATATTCAACTCTTTGAGAAAAATGTATATAAAAGAATGCATGTAAAATCCAGCTGCAATACAATGTGCATTATTGACACACTATCACGCTCTTTATCTTCGTCAATAATAGAATGATCGATTTCAATCGAATTGAATGCATGAGTTTGTAGTTGACTACTGAGCGACCTAAGCGATCGATTGCTAGCCAATCAGATAGAACTCCTTTTCTTGCGTTCAGTGAAATACCACTCGCCTGTCGCTCACTACCACTCGCCCGTCGCTCACCAACGGAGTATTAAATTTATATTTATCGTATAGGACGTCGACGGTGTGCCATGCATACTTTTTGCATACCGGTAGGGGCCTATTGCCAATCACAAAGTTTGAAATTGTAATTGTTTAATGTAGGCTACTCCCTAACAGAATACGTTTATAGGCACGCTGGCGAAGTGACGTATTTAAATCGGATTAACTACCATAACAATAGATGAATACAATTTTGACTATATCGCCCGCACTCACGTTCATGCAGTAGGACCTACCGATGCATTGAACCATAGATGTCAAAGAAATGCTAATCACATGCATCTGTAAGATTAGGCTCTTTGAAAAGAACGGTATTGTATTCAATCTATTATATGATTGAAGACAGGTACAGACGGTTTGACGTGAGCCTATGATTTTTTTCTGGGGTCTTGTGGTGTACGCTGGTTATCATCGATGTTGAAGTGCCTATAATAGTTCAATGTAAGAAAATGAGCCAATAGACGTGATGAATAAAGATCGGATTTTTGGATTATTAGTGGCGGTATACAATTAAATGTCAAAATTTAAATTACGGTGCTTTTCTACTTTTCAACAATAATTCATACTGGCATGCTACACCAATAAGTGTATTAGGGCAGATTGATATTTTTCGGGATACTTTTCCACAGGGAGGAAGCACATGGCAAAAACTATTGCCGCGGGTGCCATTTTGGAAGGTCACATGATTTTTGACTTCAAATACTCACTGTATTTCATATCTTATGCTTGTCGTATATTTCCTTTGTATTATCGATAGTTAGTCTCAATTTCGACATTACTATATCAACAAGACATTCCATTATCAAATTAAAAGACTTTCTTGCAGAAACAAATCACTGTGGCCTGATGGGATCATAGTAGTTGACCCACTTCCGCCCGGTCTAACCTTGCTTGGGGGCGCTTTTTACTATCTTCAACAGGTTCGATTCGCTAAACTTACGACACCTTTATGTGGTGACCTCAATCACATGGGCTGAGTAGGAGATGATGTGAATTATCATCTCCGATCGATACCTTGCCTCACTTTGTTGAGAGCAAGCCAACAAAATTTCCATAGGTTTGCGTGGCTAAATAAAAGCCGTGAATTTAGTGTCACCCCCCTGGCATGTCTCTACCTTTTTGCCTGTTGCTTGGGGGATTAATTTGCCTGATGCTTGGGGGATTAATTCCTTGCAAATCCAAAATACACGGAGCAATATTTTTCCAAGGTCTGTGCAACAGGCAATTGCATGGAAAATTGCATCGTGTAAGCCGGCCTTTAGAATTGGGCCAAGCCAAAAGCATGCACAATAGAAGATTCAAATACCACGCCGAATTGTTGCAATTGGTTGAGGGACAGCTGGGACTGAGTTAATTCGCTGTCGTAGTGCACGTTAGTAACCATTGGTTACTGCTCCAAGCCTGGGCTCAAGCACCTGTTCCGAATTTTGATATGCCATGATTTGTTTTGCCAGGCTTTGTGTTTTGATCATTTCGATCAGTGGTTCGTAACAAGGAAAGCGTGATCCAGTTGACCTGGCAACGGTCATATTCTAACGTGCACTACGACAGCGAATACACTAAGAAAAATGTTTTTTGGTGAGGAGTATAATTAATTTACTATTCATCCATTCACTATCCAAAATCACCATACCTACAAATCTGTATAATGAGACATTCCAAAATAATGGTACCCAACTTCTACCGGATTATTTTTAAAGTGTTGAGAAAAACCTTCCAATTTCAATAGAATTTCTGGTAAACTCTCACTCAATGCTTTGGAAACACGAAAATCCCACATAAAAAATGTATAGAGCCCAATACGTAACAAAAAATTATACCCACTCGAATTTTTTTCTTTCTTCGATAAATATTAACCGGAGGTCAAGTCATGTCCATATATGCGTACAAATCCGGATAAAAGAGCTTTTCCGACAGTGTAACCTCCAAAACACATAAAAAATGTATAGAGCCCAATACGTAACAAAAAAATAGACCCATTCGAATTTTTTTTTTTCTTTCTTCGATAAATATTAACTGGAGGTCAGCTCATGTCCATATATGCGAAAAAATCCGGATAAAGAGCTTTACTGACAGTGTAACCTCCAAAACACATAAAAAATGTATAGAGCCCAATACGTAACAAAAAATTAGACCCACTCGAATTTTTTTCTTTCTTCGATAAATATTAACCGGAGGTCAAGTCATGTCCATATAGGCGTAAAAATCCGGATTAAAGAGCTTTTCCGACAGTGTAACCTCCAAAACGCATAAAAAATGTAAAGAGCCCAATACGTAACAAAAAATTAGACCCACTCGAATTTTTTTCTTTCTTCGATAAATATTAACCGGAGGTCAAGTCATGTCCATATATGCGTAAAAATCCGGATAAAGAGGTTTTCCGACAGTGTAACCTCCAAAACGCATAAAAAATGCAAAAGAGCCCAATACGTAACAAAAAATAGACCCACTCGAATTTTTTTCTTTGTTCGATAAATATTAACCGGAGGTCAAGTCATTTCCATATATGCGAAAAAATCCGGATAAAAGAGCTTTTCCGACAGTGTAACCTCCAAAACACATAAAAATGTAAAGAGCCCAATACGTAACAAAAATTAGACCCACTCGAATTTTTTTTTTGTTCGATAAATATTAACTGGAGGTCAGGTCATGTCCATATATGCGAAAAATGCGGATAAAAGAGCTTTACCGACCGTGTAACGCATAAAGAATGTATAATAAATAATAAATAAATTTCGGATTTATATAGCGCCTTTTTCCAGCTAGATCTTGAAGGATTCAAAGCGCTGTAATTTCGCTGCCATGGTGAATCATCACAATCAGATCGCATCATCTAGGCCAGTTGCAGCCGAACCTCAGGCGCAGACCTATCCGCACTTAGATTGTAACATCCACCAATTATCTGTGCAGCTCCCCAAATTCCATTGGGTGAAGGAAGTTTTGATAACCAAACAACTAATCACCGATTTTTTGAAAGCAGGAGGAAACCGGAGATCCCGGAGAAAACCTGCGAGAGCGAGCATGGAATCGGGATAAACCAAGTGCACATGAGTCCTTGGGCCGCGCCGGGGCTTGAACGCGGGACCTCAGTGGTGCAAAGCGAGGGAACTACCGCTGCGCTAACTCGCCCTCCCAGAGCCCAATACGTAACAAAAAATTAGACCCACTCGAATGTTTTTCTTTCTTCGATAAATATTAACTGGAGGTCAGCTCATGTCCATGTATGCGAAAAAAATCCGGATAAAAGAGCTTTACCGACAGTGTAACCTTCAAAACACATAAAAAATGTATAGAGCCCAATACGTAACAAAAATTAGACCCACTCGAATTTTTTTCTTTCTTTCTTCGATAAATATTAACTGGAGGTCAGCTCATGTCCATATATGCGAAAAAATCCGGATAAAAGAGCTTTACTGACAGTGTAACCTCCAAAACACATAAAAAATGTATAGAGCCCAATACGTAACAAAAAATTAGACCCACTCGAATTTTTTCTTTCTTCGATAAATATTAACTGGAGGTCAGGTCATGTCCATATATGCGAAAAAATCCGGATAAAAGAGCTTTACCGACCGTGTAACGCATAAAGAATGTATAGAGCTCAATACGTAACAAAAAATTAGACCCACTCGATTTGTTTTCTTTCTTCGATAAATATTAAATGGAGGTCAGGTCATGTCCATATATGCAAAAAAATCCGGATAAAAGAGCTTTTCCGACAGTGTAACCTCCAAAACACATAAAAAATGTAAAGAGCCCAATACGTAACAAAAAATTAGACCCACTCGAATTGTTTTCTTTCTTCGATAAATATTAACTGGAGGTCAGCTCATGTCCATGTATGCGAAAAAATCCGGATAAAAGAGCTTTACCGACAGTGTAACCTCCAAAACACATAAAAAATGTATAGAGCCCAATACGTAACAAAAAATTAGACCCACTCGAATTTTTTCTTTCTTCGATAAATATTAACCGGAGGTCAAGTCATATCCATATAGGCGTAAAATCCGGATTAAAGAGCTTTTCCGACAGTGTAACCTCCAAAACGCATAAAAAATGTAAAGACCCCAATACGTAACAAAAAATTAGACCCACTCGAATTTTTTTCTTTCTTCGATAAATATTAACTGGAGGTCAGCTCATGTCCATATATGCGAAAAAATCCGGATAAAAGAGCTTTACCGACCGTGTAACGCATAAAGAATGTATAGAGCCCAATACGTAACAAAAAATTAGACCCACTCGATTTGTTTTCTTTCTTCGATAAATATTAAATGGAGGTCAGGTCATGTCCATATATGCAAAAAATCCGGATAAAAGAGCTTTTCCGACAGTGTAACCTCCAAAACGCATAAAGAATGTAAAGAGCCCAATACGTAACAAAAAATTAGACCCACTCGAATTTTTTCTTTCTTCGATAAATATTAACTGGAGGTCAGCTCATGTCCATGTTTGCGAAAAAATCCGGATAAAAGAGCTTTACCGACAGTGTAACCTCCAAAACACATAAAAAATGTATAGAGCCCAATACGTAACAAAAAATTAGACCCACTCGAATTGTTTTCTTTCTTCGATTAATATTAACTGGAGGTCAGATCATGTCCATATATGCGAAAAAATCCGGATAAGAGAGGTTTTCCGACAGTGTAACCTCCAAAACGCATAAAAAATGTAAAGAGCCCAATACGTAACAAAAAATTAGACCCACTCGAATTTTTTTCTTTCTTCGATAAATATTAACTGGAGGTCAGCTCATGTCCATATTTGCGAAAAAATCCGGATAAAAGAACTTTACCGACAGTGTAACTTCCAAAACACATAAAAAATGTATAGAGCCCAATACGTAACAAAAAATTAGACCCACTCGAAATGTTTTCTTTCTTCGATAAATATTAACCGGAGGTCAAGTCATTTCCATATATGCGAAAAAATCCGGATAAAAGAGCTTTTCCGACAGTGTAACCTCCAAAACACATAAAAAATGTAAAGAGCCCAATACGTAACAAAAAATTAGACCCACTCGAATTTTTTTTCTTTGTTCGATAAATATTAACTGGAGGTCAGGTCATGTCCATATATACGAAAAATGCGGATAAAAGAGCTTTACCGACCGTGTAACGCATAAAGAATGTATAGAGCCCAATACGTAACAAAAAATTAGACCCACTCGAATTTTTTTCTTTCTTCGATAAATATTAACTGGAGGTCAGGTCATGTCCATATATGCGAAAAAATCCGGATAAAAGAGCTTTACCGACCGTGTAACGCATAAAGAATGTATAGAGCTCAATACGTAACAAAAAATTAGACCCACTCGATTTTTTTCTTTCTTCGATAAATATTAACTGGAGGTCAGGTCATGTCCATATATGCAAAAAAATCTGGATAAAAGAGCTTTTCCGACAGTGTAACCTCCAAAACGCATAAAAAATGTAAAGAGCCCAATACGTAACAAAACATTAGACCCACTCGAATTTTTTTCTTTCTTCGATAAATATTAACTGGAGGTCAGCTCATGTCCATGTATGCGAAAAAATCCGGATAAAAGAGCTTTACCGACAGTGTAACCTCCAAAACACATAAAAAAATGTATAGAGCCCAATACGTAACAAAAAATTAGACCCACTCGAATTTTTTCTTTTTCTTCGATAAATATTAACTGGAGGTCAGCTCATGTCCATATATGCGAAAAAAATCCGGATAAAAGAGCTTTACTGACAGTGTAACCTCCAAAACACATAAAAAATGTATAGAGCACAATACGTAACAAAAAATTAGACCCACTCGAATTTTTTTTTCTTCGATAAATATTAACTGGAGGTCAGGTCATGTCCATATATGCGAAAAAATCCGGATAAAAGAGCTTTACCGACCGTGTAACGCATAAAGAATGTATAGAGCTCAATACGTAACAAAAAATTAGACCCAATTGAATTTTTTTTTTTCTTTTTTCTTCGATAAATATTAAATGGAGGTCAGGTCATGTCCATATATGCAAAAAAATCCGGATAAAAGAGCTTTTCCGACAGTGTAACCTCCAAAACACATAAAAAATGTAAAGAGCCCAATAAGTAACAAAAAATTAGACCCACTCGAATTGTTTTCTTTCTTCGATAAATATTAACTGGAGGTCAGCTCATGTCCATGTATGCGAAAAAATCCGGATAAAAGAGCTTTACCGACAGTGTAACCTCCAAAACACATAAAAAATGTATAGATAAATAAATATTAACTGGAGGTCAGCTCAAGTCCATATATGCGAAAAAATCCGGATAAAAGAGCTTTACCGACAGTGTAACCCCAAAACACATAAAAAATGTATAGAGCCCAATACGTAACAAAAAAAATCCAGCCGAAAAACACTGACAAACATTTTGTTCTAAAAATACTCAAAATGACTCTAGAAAGAGTCACAAATGACTCAAAATGAGTTACTGGGTCAATATAAAGTAATTCTATAACAAAAACACGCACTAATAACCATAATTTGCTTTAAAAATAACCAGAGCCCAATACGTAACAAGAAAAATTCTATGTCTAAAGAAAAACACTGTCAATTTTTTTTTTCTAGAAGACTCCAAATTAATCAAAATGAGTTACTGAGTCAATATAAAGTAATTCTATAACAAAAACATGCACCTAATAACCATAATCAGCTTTGTTCTAGAATTATTCAAAACTAGATTTCGCGGTTCTCGGGTTGGGCGGTTCTCGTGATAGGCCTATCTCTAATACTAACACCGTTACCCATAATACTTTTAAAACCTTTTTAATACCTTTCAAACTACTACGATATACGTCTCTCACAACTGTTTTGTAGCTGTGTCGGTTTACTTCGGTATACCCATAATCTGAAAACACATCGTTCGCCTCTTTCAAGCCCTGTCCTGCTACCACATTGGAGGACCCAAAAATACCAGAGATTCTAGTAGTAGGCCTATCTGGATGTAGGCCGTCAATTCAATCGGGAGAAATGTGAACGCAAACGGGTTAATATATAGGCCTTACCATAACTGATGATTTTATGTTAATCATCTTGAAAAAGGCCTATATTGGTCCGATGAGATGCACCTGTCACACTGTTACGCGATGCGGTACTCTGCGCACACCCCCGTTGATACTCCGCGATAGCACACCGCGAGCACGCGATTTCGCACCGCGCGTACGCGATAACGCACCGCGCGAACGGGAAAATAGCGCGCGGACAGAGGACGGACGGACACGCCATAATTAGTATTAAGATGACTCAAAATGAGTTACCGGGTCAATATAAAATAAGTTTATAGCAAACAAAAATGCAACAAATCACCACAATAACCAGAGACCAATACGTAACAAAAAATTCTAAGTCTAGAGAAAAAACACTGTAAAAAATAATTTTCTAGAACGACTCAAAATGACTCAAAAGGATTTACTGAGTCAATATAAAGTAATTCTATAACAAAACACGCACCTAAAACCCATAATTTGCTTTAAAAATAACCAGAGCCCAATACGTAACAAAAAAAATTCTAAGTCTAGAGAAAAAACGCTGTCAAAATTTTTTTTCTAGAAAGAATCAAAATGACTCAAAAGGATTTACTGAGTCAATATAAAGTAATTCTATAACAAAAACATGCACCTAAAACCCATAATTTGCTTTAAAAATAACCAGAGACCAATACGTAACAAAAAAATTCTAAGTCTAGAGAAAAAACACTGTCAAAAATTTTTTTCTAGAAAGACTCAAAATGACTCAAAAGGATTTACTGAGTCAATATAAAGTAATTCTATAACAAAAACATGCACCTAAAACCCATAATTTGCTTTAAAAATAACCAGAGCCCAATACGTAACAAAAAAATTCTAAGTCTAGAGAAAAAACGCTGTCAAAATTTTTTTTCTAGAAAGAATCAAAATGACTCAAAAGGATTTACTGAGTCAATATAAAGTAATTCTATAACAAAAACATGCACCTAAAACCCATAATTTGCTTTAAAAATAACCAGAGCCCAATACGTAACAAAAAAAATTCTAAGTCTAGAGAAAATACACTGTCAAAATTTTTTTTCTAGAAAGAATCAAAATGACTCAAAAGGATTTACTGAGTCAATATAAAGTAATTCTATAACAAAAACATGCACCTAAAACCCATAATTTGCTTTAAAAATAACCAGAGCCCAATACGTAACAAAAAATTCTAAGTCTAGAGAAAAACACTGTCAATTTTTTTTCTAGAACGACTCAAAATGACTCAAAAGGATTTACTGAGTCAATATAAAGTAATTCTATAACAAAAACATGCATTTAATCATGATAATGTCCTTTTAAAATAACCAGAGGCCAATACGTAACAAATAAATTCCAAGTCTAGAGATAAAACACTGTCAAATATTTTGTTCTAGAAAGACTCAAAATGAGTTACTGGGTCAATATAAAGTACTTCTATAAAAACACATGCACATATTATCCATAATTTGCTTGAAAAACAATGCCCAATACGTAACAAAAAAAAAATGTATAGAGCCCAATACGTAACAAAAACCACTACAGAGGGAGGGAGTATGAATAAAGTAGTTTTAATCAAATTTTAGTTTTGTTACGTATTGGGCGGGATGAATTATTTTTTGCCACTTTTTGTTCTAGGTAGAAGAGGTTGAGCCCAATACATATCAAATTGATACGTACTGGGATTTTGTTACGTACTGGGCTCTTACAGACGTGCACTAGTCTGGAGAGAACGAGGACAATGATGATATCATGAAGAGCGTGTTTTTGAACATGACAATTATGGAGGTGGTTCGATAGTGATATGGGGTGGCATCAGTGTTGAAGGACGTACAGATCTCTTTATCTTTCCCAGAGGTGGTGTCACTGGTAAGCGGTATCTGAATGAGATTCTCCGTACCATTGTTATTCCTTACGCTGTTGCTGTTGGCAAATATTTTGTTCTAATGGACGATAATGCTCGTCCCCACAGGGCCGGCCAGGTTGGTGGAGAACTCCCTTGAGGAAGAAGGCATCGAGCGCATGGAGTGACGTAACAAGCTCGCTCGCCGGACGTAAATCCGATATAACATGTTTGGGATTTACTGAAGCGCAGGGTTAGAAAGGAGCCACACCTTCCCCAGACAATGGAAGAGTTTTGACAAGCACTGCCAAACATATATTGCTGTGCTCATATCAGTGGTATCAGTGGTCAATGATACCGTAGTCCTATGTAGGCCTAACCTATAACTTTTAAAGTCATAATATTAATTTAAACATAACTTTGGCAATACTCACTCGTTTTCGTTCGTTGAAACGGCAAAACATACTTTCTTATCCTTACAAATCAAATAGCAATACTTTAAAACATGTTCACCATAAAAAATAAAATAAAATAATTCATACCTAATAGGCTATAATCTTTTGTGTCAACAAAGCCGAACTACGAGTCATATAGCCAGTCTATCGGTTGGTGAAAACATTGTACCATTAAATAAGTCAAGTAATGTAAAAGATATGAATGAATGTGTGAGCAGCATTCTGAGAATTTTTGGAAAATAAGCTCAAATGACCTTTGGCATAATGGCTTCTGACCTACGACATAGCTTTTATATCTCAAACTTTGGAAATGGGGGTGAACCTTGGGTGATGAACCATGGTTCACTCTGACGTTGCATAAAAATCCATCGGATTCTGTGGACGAAGGAGCATTTTGAACAATTTTGAAAAATAACTTCACAACGACCTTTGACATACAACATACCTTATATACGTAACACATCTTTACCCTCTGTCCATGTTACATGGATAGAGGCCTTTGGAATTGGGAATGACCGTTGACCCCAAATTCTGAGGACCCATTACTCCTATGAAATTGCATGAACATGTTGAACAAGTTTAGAAAATGGCCTCAAATGAATTTTGACATGTGACGTTTGACCTAAAACATACCCGACCTAATACCTCTCTATGCTCTTGTGGACACATGCATTGACATGGCACCCCTTGGAATTGGACGAGCTAACTGGACGAATGGCGGCTATATGCAAATTAGGAGATTGATGTTTACGTCCGTGACGTCTTTTTTAGTCAAGATTATTTGTGCCAAAAAATGACGAACTCTTGGACTTTACTTACCATTAATACTGTTATATTGTGAAGAACCGCATACCTGTAATGTTAGTCCAATATGTTAGTAAAATACTTCTGCTGATGATCCCATGTTGCCATCGGCTCTTAAATAAGCTGTATTTTCAGTCGCTTGAAAGGGTGACCATTCTTGTCACAATTTCGGCCTTTTTTTATTTCCACAGACGACGTGACCTTTTGGGGGGTAATCTAGTTAACTTTCTTACCAGTCATTTTTGTTATGCTAACTACAGTTCGCCCTTTGAAAGTGTACTTGGACGTGCGTGGTGCGAAAATTCTTGCAACCACCGGCGATCGGTTTGTGTGGTGGTTCCTGTTTTTTTTCTGATCGTATGCTTCGGCGGTTTAAAAACCGGAGGGGTAATGACACGGGGCACTAGCTTAACTATCTTGGCACATACACATCCACACCTATTCACCCACAATCCTTGTGTGGTACTGACTTGTGAGATACTTTACACATTTTGAAATAAGAGTTGGGGTCATTTCAACTGATATAAATACGGCAAAAAATCAAACGATTTTTGGTTTTGGTTGAATTCAGAGATTTTTGAGATTACGTCTATCTGGATGTTTGTACCTTTTTGGTATTTAAAATAGAAATAAGAGACCCATACCAATTCACTGATACCAAAATCAAATCATAGACTTAGGACGCGTTATATTTCACGGGCAGGTAGCCTAAGGTCCCATAGTAATCATTTGCAACACACTGACACACTAAGGCATATTTTGGATTACATTTTTATTTTGATATAATATCATTATATAAATTTGTTAGATTTTATATTGTAAAGGTAAGTAAACCTTAAAACTATTTCAGAATATACACATGTATGGTATAGTAAAAAAAAGTAAAGTTATGTACTGAATGTCAAATAATTGATCCTTCTTTGGGGATTCAAAGTCAATTATAATTTTAATATTTGCTGCTCTATTAATATAGGTATCAAGTTTCCTTATAACAATGACTTTAAATTTACTAATATTAGAAAGATTCGAGCCAGGGATACCAACTTGGTGTGGGGAACAAGACAAAGACAAGATAATAATTAATACAGTATGTAAACCATGATGGTGTACACTGTTACTGCACTAGTAAAAATCTAAAACCACAGGGATAGTGGACAAAGTTAACAAAAATACAACCGACATTTCGAGCAGATAAACTGCCCTTCCTCAGGGACAAACAACAAAATATAACCTTCAAATAAACCATTCTGAGAATTGGACAGCCGCGACCCGTATGCATAAATAACATTTGACACTCAAGTTAGAGGATGTGTCATCGCTGAACTGTGACTGGCTGGCAACTTGGGGACTGTGTTGTAGGACTTGCTCTCTCTCTCTCTCTCATCCTTGCTGTGTTTCTTTGGAGAGAGATGAGAAAAATCTAGACGCAATAATGTGAAACTGTAAACGAAAAGAACGTTCATCTCCTATCAAGGGACAATCATGATGGCTAATTTGTGTAATGTAATGACATTATCGCCCTGCTTGATTGCAGCGATCCAGCGTGATTTTGACATTATTTAATAGCAGTGCGTCAATGTGAAGTGTTACTTCTGTCCACATGGTATTGCATGATTTTGTGCTCGTGTGACTTTGACTGCATAGAAGAGCACGAACAGCTGTATGATTCATAACTAATTTTGCAACTGAAGGATGATTGTGTGATTTGACCTACGATTTTGTGATTTGACATAGTGATTTCTGTGGAGACCTATGACGGTGATAACCCTTGAGCCAGATTGGACTAATTTAGTGGAGTGAGTATGGGACCTTAAATCGTAGTCAACGGTATGCAGCAATAGGCCTATCGCGATCGTGGAGCATGCATACAGGTGAAATCGTGAAATGAGTGACATAATCGGAACTAATCAGTGTTAAAATTGCAAATACAAAAAGTTAATGTGCACCTTAGGTGGTCATTTGCAACATTATTACATACATGAATAAATAATGCAACGTTTATATTACTGTAATTATCATGTTGTGCTAAGTGCTTGACTTCCCATATTGCTGACAGCGTGTTACATGTGGATTTTAGTATCACATTTGTAGAGTCGAGCAGTTGGCATGGCAGTTCTATTTCTCTTATTATTGGTGTGCATTGTTTGTTGTTGTTTTATGAAAAAAGTTAAGAAATATTGTATTTGTGTGTAGACTCAGTTACTTTTACCAATAAGCCACCACCCTGGTCTTCTATCGGCCAAACCTTAACCCGCCATCGCCGCTCGGCCCGCTCGGTGACCCTACCAGGAACCCCGTTTTGCCAAACTATTTCAATTCCAAATGATTATATAATTTGAATATTTTCTTGAAAATGATTCATATGTGTCGAGAACCATCATTTTGATACAGCTTGTACAAAAACAAGTGTTTGGTAATACTTTAAGGGTTCGAATAGCAACGTTTGCACAGTATTTTTGTGGGTCATGACTAGAGCACATCAGACATACCGAATTGCATTCTGAATATGAGGAATGTCCTTCTGATATCTAATAATTTCGATTTATTTTTTTAATTTGCGATATAATACAAATGTTATGGCAAATTATTCACAATTATTTGATATGAGAAGGACATTCCTCGTATTCAAAATGCAATTCGATATGTCTGATGAGCTCTCATGTCCCACACGAAATACTGTGCAATGGTGCAATCCCGGAAAAAATGTGTTCGAACACCCACTGTATTTCACATGTTCATCTTAGTATAGTGCGCACGCTATATGAGTCACTGGAAACTAAGAATTATAATAGAGTTCTCTTAATGTTCATCTTAAGCATATCCCCTCCCCTTTCCCAACCAATCAATGTTGAGAGAAGATATGGTGAAGATGAGCATATTGGGTATGCCAACATTGTACGGGGGTAGAAGGGGACCATTTCCAATAAGGCCTTTAAAGTGTTCGAACAATTTTTTCTAATATTGTGGGTGACCGACCCCTTAATACCATTAATAAATGTTAATAAACACCACAGACATCAGATAATATAATATGCCGTGAATATAGGTAAAATAAAAATCCCGTTTGTAGCAAGTTCAATTATCAATTAACTATATTGATAACGACTGAATATCTATATTACAGGTGTTCTGTTTTCTCCTACATTCCTGACACTAATGTGTTTCTATATATATACATAGGGATATATATATATATATATAATTAGGGAAGCAAAGAAGCGAAGAATAATTAAAATGTCGTAATTGAATATTAGTGTCAGGAATGCGTTGGTGCGCGCGTGTATTCCGCTGGTTCTACAAAGATTTTCTTTCCTTTTAAATTGCGAGCACAAGTGAAATAATATCCATAAAAATGCAGTTGGAGTTTACAAATCTGGATTTTCTTTGCTTGTAAAAAAATATTATAAAGTACATTATTATAAAGCTCAATTTATCGAAAAAAACAACGTCAAGAGTGCGCGTTAAGCATACTAAATAAAATAGTTCATTCAAATTTTAATTTTATTCCCCCCAAAAATGCAAACCTAAATGACAAAGGTCATTGCATCTCAATTGCTCGGTATATAATGCCTGCCTCAATATTTTACATGCTTCGTTGAAATGTTCCCAAATTTTACATTCATTGTTCGCTAAACTGGTGCAGGATTATTTCCATTACTTGCGGGCCAATGACGAATGCCATTAGAAGCACTGGAAAGGATTCCATTTGCGATGGACAAACAATTTTGACAGGAGCACGCTCCACTACACCCATGTTCCTTCACCGACCTCCACAATATCATAATTGAGTTACCTGCAACATTAAATGATTAAAATGATATTATACACACATGACGCAAAAAACATGCTTGATTCGTTTACACAATCTTGACTATGAAGATATTGATATTTTCGCATATATTTGTTCGAGTGAAATAATTTGTTACAGTGAAATGCGTGAAACCTGTTTTGGTGTGTTTTCTCTTCTTCTTCTGCGATTTTGCGCTCTTTAGCAAAACTTAAAGTCTTTGATCGCATTTAGCCCATCCTAAGATAGGAAGTGATACTTAATTAACAGCATTAACTTTGGAACTCTTTCACACGCATGGTAAAAGGTGATATGATTTTAATCACAATATTAAAAATTATCAAAAACCATATTACTGTTTCCATTATCCTCTACGATATATTTTAATGTTCATTTAGTGATCATAAAACACTTTGTAGTGTAAACTTACCCACAGCAAGGAGCACAACCGACATGTTGAGTAAAATTACGAATACAGACATTGCTGCTTGTCGATGTCCAGATGGGTCTGTTAGTGGAACCAGTAGAATCTCAGCACAGAGCAGGTTGAGAAAGATTGCAACAAGAGAAGTCATCTGCAGTAATTGTTCAAAAGAATCTTTCATTGGTTTGAAATACGCATGACTTGTAATGAACACCATGGACACAGCTACAGTCGCCCCTAAGGTAAGAGGGTCCTCTGACCCAAAGAGAACTACAAGTGATGTCTGCAACACTTTACGGCATAGCTCTACTACATCCCAATACCAGTACTCTCGTTTGTAGTTTTCACAGAAGAACTGCACATACAATGGGTATTTAGAATAGTCAATACTCTCAGTTGTCTGCGTACTAGCTTCATTTGTCTGGACATTCTGAACGTCGTTATTACATGCTGCCAACTCCACGTTTTCATCTTCTTCTGAGTTTATTGACTGCTCATAATCAATGCTTTCGTTTCTCTGAATACTAGCTCCAATTCTGTTCAAAGCATGATTATCTTCGTAATCCAACTCCGTACCATCGAGATTGATTGACCGCTCATCGTCAGTTTGGTTGTCAAGTAAAGGAGTCGTATCAGATTGGCTATCGAAATCTGCAGTTGCGATATTACCTTCGTCTCTTCTAATGTTTTCGATCGCTTCATTTCCGCCGATTTCAGTATTAATGTTTACGTTCTGAGGAGATTCATTGACTTGCTCCATTTCCCGACGAAATGTTATTTTTTGGGACAAAATCAAAATGAACAAGCCCAAGGGATAATCCGAAAACAAAAAACAATGAGACATAGGCTGTTGTGACGTAGTTCTTGTGTTTCTCAGTATTACAGTCAACTGAATAATCAGATCGCAGTCGTTCCGTGCAGTAATCATCATTCACATCGACACAGAATTCTTGACAAGCCACTGGCATTAGAGACAAGATCACATCACATAAACTCAGGTAAGAGATGAACAAAACTACGACGACAACCAAGCAGCAGTTCCCTCTGAATCTGCGTAGTTTGTTTTTCATTTCAGCGACAGATAATGTTTTATCAAATCGCAGAAACAACCATTTAAATGCAAAGACAATACTTGGAAAAAACACAACAAGAATACAAAACACTAACCCGATAAGGAATTCTGTGTAGATGTTCAACTGAAGTTCATCAATATAGCAGCGTGGCTTTGCTAGTAACTTGAATATGTTCAGCTCTAGAGCCTTGAACACGTAAGCAAGATTTGACACTTTCGTTGGCCAATGAATGTTATGAAGAGAAGTAAATATAGCCCCGGCTATTTGATAATAACCCAGAACTATTTTAAATCGAGCGATTAGAACATAAACCAGAGATCTTTGGAGCGACTTTTTATCTCTATGTTGCTCACGCTCCTTCATCTTTTCTTGAGATCCAAAATGACTATCGCAACTAGTATGCACATTAGAATAACTACAAGCAACAGCTCCAAGATCAGATGCCAGAGTGGAGGACATTTCACACAATATTCAAACCATGAATAGTAGCCTATGCTACATGTGGAACAAACCCATCCTTCATAACCAACACCACAACTTTCATTTATGCCATTTAAAGCCGGACAAGCTTCGTCTCTTCCTGGGCAACGAAATGGTTTGGGAAGGGTACCTTCAAATCTTGTACTTGCAGGATCATATGACCTGTCAAATGTTAGTAGATTTTCAACAAACGCACTATACATTGTACTCGATCTATTCTGTGCAAATTCAAGGACGTGGGTGGTGTTCGACAAATTCCGATCCCATGTCCACCAATATCCAGGCTGAACCTTCTGCGATTCATTGCTACAAATGACACCTTCTGCGGGGCAGGGCATACAAGGACCAAATCTATCTGTTCGGTAATATTTATCTAAACAAGGACAGGCACGTAGTCTTGCAAACTTATTTTTATCGGTTCCCACCGGACATACTTGACAATCTGATATGCGGGCTCCGGGAGCTCGTTCAGGCGAAACAAAAGTACCATTAGTACACAAATCACACCCAATACCTCCAACTTCCATTGATACTTGAGCTTGTCTTGTTTGAAAATACCCACCTGAAATGAACAAAGATATTAAATACCTTAGCTGCGGAACATGGAGAAATCTATTTTATTTATAATGATATTAAATGGAATCTAAACTGATACTCACAATGGATTGTAGCCAAAACGACAGCTTTCATGCTTAAAAAAAGTACAAAGGTCACTGAATATTGATTTCCTTCTGGTAGAATTGACTTGGCATTTCTATGATAAACAAGAACAGATTCTTGAATCTCAAAGCTTACCAGCCGGGCATCTAATACAGCCGTAGTTAATACCGTCACCGAAGGTACCCGGTTTGCATGGAACACAAGTTGAACCTTTGCATTGGAAACCAGATATGATCATGCCTCTTTCCAAGATCCATGTGAAAGACAATGCATCCAAGAAAGTATTGATGTTATCTCCAACTCCAGACCTGTAAAATCAAAGGAAAATACCAAATCCTCCTTATCATTTGCTATGAAACTAGAATTTGTTGACTGAAAGATGCATACTATATTACTAAAACAAGAGGACGATACAACGTAATACAGAAATTATTGTTATTGTTAATGTTATTTTTTTTATACATTCTTATGGTTTGAATTATCAGGACAAATCTACACCCTTTGTTATAGTTCATGAACACTTTTTGGCGATGTAGCGCATGTACTTAGAGAATAAACGATAGAATTTTTATTTTGCCTATCCTCTACCGTGTGATAGACGACAGGCAGGTCCAATATTTTGAGTAGTGGATGCCGGCGCAGCCGGTATCCACTACGATAAAAATATTGGACCTGCCTGTCGTCTATCATAGGTAGAGGATAGGCAAAATAAAAATTCCTATCGTTTATTCTCATTCTTAGTCAGTTAAATATTATTTTAATAACTGTAAACAATTTTTTTAAAGTAAAAACTAAGTTACCGTCATTAAAACTCCCCTCATTATAAAATGAACGAAACTTGTTTACAACTTCACGTATTCTGTTGCGCGTACTGCTAGCGCGTTCGCGTATTCCGCACTAGTCTACGCATCCAGCGCGATACATACGCGCATCTCTACACGCGTGTTACGCATTATCAAGACGCATGATGACGTGGGGTCGTCTACGGCCTGATAGACGGCACCCGAAATCATGCGAATGTCCAATCAGAAATGTGTCTACGAACTATAGACCACTCCCACTGACTAAGAATGCTTATTAGGAGGTAGCCTATTGGCTGATTGAATCACGTCATGAAATATGAGCGCTTCATTATTTGAACAAGTGGACGATATTATCATATTCTCTTTTAAACGTCAGTGTTTATGAATCTTGCTGAAAAAATTGCGCAGAGACACGAACCCCTGCTTAATAGTATCATGGTATTCGCCACTTGCACGGTTCCGCCATTATGCACTATGTGCGGGAGAGCCTCGAACTGGCAGCATACATGAATGGGAATTGAACCAGTCATATAACATTCTGTGTAAGGTTACGTAATTCTTCCTTTCATGTATGCTGCCAGTTCGAGGCTCTCCCGCATATAGTGCATAATGGCGGAACCGTGCAAGTGGCGAATACGGATCGATACTTGACTTACATTTCAACACTAGGTGGAAAGTGGGGTATATTTTGTAGATAGTCTACTGGATAATATCTGCAAAAGAAATTATTTTACCGATTGATTCAAAATAAGGAAAACTAATGGTAATAAATGCCATCCACATCATTATCATAGTCGTCGTCGGTATGGCGTTCATCATCATCATCATCATCATCATCATCATCATCATCATCATCATCATCATCATCATCATCATCATCATCATCATCATCATCATCATCATCATCATCATCATCATCATCATCAATCATCATCATCATCATCATCATCTTCTTCTTCTTCATCATCATCATAGCCGTCGTCGGATTTGTCTTCATCTTCATCATCATCATCATCATCAGCATCATCATCATCATCATCATCATCATCATCATCATCATCATCATCATCATCATCATCATCATCGTCGTCGTCGTCGTCATGATCCTCTTCATCATCTTCATAGTCGTCGTTATTATTATCTTCATTATAATCATCATCATCGCCATAACTACCATTTTATTATCATTTTCGTCATCATACCGTTCTTCTGAGTTACCAGACCATCTACTAAGTCTCTGATTATAGCGCGTTTTGATGGGCGGCGTGGTTAGTGGACTTTCGCGGCTAATCTTTCTTGAGCGATCAGAATCTGGGTAGATGGTCTGGTGACTAAGAAACAAGATGGGTCTTTAAAATACACAGTTTACGGATCAGGTGATCAATTTTCTTATCTAATCTACTCTGCACTAATTTTACAATAAATAAGTGATTTCGTTGACCGTATCACATACTGACGTATTTGCAAAATACGCATTTCGAAATAATCGCATTTTAAAATTTAAAGATTTTCATTTGCTGTATAATCTTGATTATTAAAACATTATTGTCGGTTAAAACCCGGTTAAGAATAATGCAAATATATTATATTTTCAATGTAGTTCACTTATCACTATCAGAATATAGCTTATTCTGCCAAAAAAATCAATATTAAATAAAATACATTACTATGTGGAAAGTACTAATGACAATTTCGCCGTTCAAATGACAAATACGTCGTGCAAATACGTCACTATGTGAAACAGTTGCGCAAATACGTCACTATGTGAAAAGGACAAAACAGCAATTTTACCGTGCAATGACAGAGTCACGCAAATACGTCGCGCAAATATGTCACTATGTGAAACGGCAAATTCTTCAAATTGCAGATACGACAAACTGGGCTTGCGCAGTATAGGTGATCGACAAATACGTGATGCAGACATTTCAAGGTTTTGCAAGTACGACAAAATTAAATTGAGGCATGGTATTTGGTGAATATATAGAGTAGAATATAACAAACTATTGTACCAGTTTTCTCAAAAATGTTAACAATTTGGAATACGTCAGTATGTGATACGACCCACGATTTGAGGCATAATGATACCTACATCAAAACTCTGGAAAATAATTTAACAAAAACTCCATTTTGTATTTTTTAAAGCTTTTTTACTGTTTTTAATACTGAACTTTATTTATAGTGTGCAGAAGTCCCTATAGGTACAGACTGACAACTTCTAGACCTATTTTATATCCATGATGTATTTAATGAAGCTTATAAATACAACTCGCCAGCAAGAAACTTTTCAAATATACAGTCAGCCACCTGCACAACCGATTCTTTAGAAATGCTTAGTCGCGCTAAAAGTCGATCGATACATGTTAAAATCAGCACAATTCAGAGATACACCTTTTTGCTATGAAATTAATTTTCTCGGTCAAATATAAAGCAATATTTTTTTTTCTTCAGTAATGTCAGTTAAAAACTTGGTGCTTGGATATATATATTTTTTTTAAATCCTGGTATTAAAATTAAGCATCAAATTGTGTCTTTTAGTGTGATATTTTTGATTTTTATAGGCGTTGAGTTCGCCCGCGAGCTTTTTACGGAATTGGTTTTTAGCGTCTCAAACTAATATAGTTTGCTAAAGAAAGATATTTCCCACCTCTGTAACGCACATCGTGTGGGTCTATATATTATAGTTTTGTCAGAATTTCCGTTTTATTTTACCCTTTTCCCTTCATGCTCCGAAAATGTCAAACTCACTACTTTTATCTCGTGAGCAACCAGCAGAAATAGTCGATATTTTCATTGTTGTCATCCAGGGCAATTTTCCATTGAAAAGCAAATATTGCCCGACCAGCCATTTAGTAGCCCAAATCGGGTTTTCTGGTAAATGAGGTGAATTTTTAAAATTTGCTCCCGTGATAGCCTGCAATTTCAATTTATATGGATTCTATGATTATGAAAACCATTTTGTCTGTCTGTTTGTTTGTTTACCTAGGTTAGTCCGTATTTTCTCTTAAAAGAGACGCACGCTTGAGGTCCATGGGAAAATCCACGGTCCAAACCTAGAAAAATTAGCGTGTTATTATACGGGATTTTAATCTTCTGTCCCTCCTATCTCCAGGTGAATTTTGTATGACCTACCCCCCCATCGCGGGTTGCCATTTTCATTACACCCTTCAGACTTGTGTTCGGGTTTGTTTTTAATTTGAGATGTAGGCGTATACCTAAATGTATAGCTATGCCATATATTATTATGTAATATCATCATGTACATGTAGGCCTATGAGGTGGGGTGGGTGCAGAGGTGTGTGAGGTGGGTAGTGGGGGTGTATGTAGGAAAACTTTGGGGTGGTACTCAACACACTTTAACCATGACTTCTAATGCAAGGCTTATTGTTGCCACAAATGTTTTTTTTTTTCCTTAAGGTTATTTAACAGGTTTTTATAAACTTCCATGTTTAACCTGGTATTGTTTTAGCTGCTTCATTAGGGCCTATGACTTTCGGTGGGTTTCCAAAAGCAGTTTCAAACAAACACAAACAAAAGGCACCATACCCAGTCACCTTCGTGACAATTGAAACACTACGTCAAGTATTAACATCCAAGTTATTCTGTTTTTAAGCAAGCAATTTTAAATAATTGCTTGAACAGGTTTTTTAAAAAAAAAAAAAACCTGTTTAAGTTAGCAATGATAATGAATGGTTCTTATAAGGCACAATCTCTGATGAGGAACTCAAAGCGCGTAAAGCACGAAATTTACAAACAAACATAAAAACAATCAATTTATAAAAGATTGGTTTCAAGCTGGCGTTTATATAACGAAAGTCTGGGGGCGTTACGAAGGTTATTTGGAAGTGTGTTCCAAACAGTTTGCTTTATCATAAAACATACAGCGTAATATTATGTTTTGTAAAAGAAAGTTTTGTTAAAAATATTGCCCAATTGCATGTAAGATTGTCGGGCAAAGTTGTTTTGAGGAGAAGCAAATTTCAACACATTGGTCCGATGATCATGAAAGATCCTCATCGTGCTATAAACATGATCAGTTAGTGGCGTAGCTGCCGGGGGCAGGGGGCAATTGCCCCTGGCAAAATTTGCCTATTTGGGCCCCCGCCCCTAGTGCAAGGAAAAAGAGGAAAAAAGAGGGCGAAAGAAGAAAAAGAGAGGAGAGAGAGGGGAAGAGAGGGAGAAGAGGGGCAGAGAGATGGAGAATCCATACGATATGCAATACCATACGATTATATTCAATAAGCCTGGCAAAAATTTTCTATTTGGGCCCCCGCCCCTCTCCCCCAAGTGCAGGGAAATTTGGTGGATTTGGGCCCCCGCCCCATACAGGCTTGCCCCCCTTGGAAAAATCCCAGCTACGCCGCTGTGATCAGTTGGAGCGCTATTAGGCCTGGGAATTTCGTTGCTATATTGAAGCTCTGGCAACACTGTACCCATGCCGGTATTCCTATTAAACCCAGGGATATCGATCCACAATGCTAGTATTAGCCTTAGATTTCACGCGTTGATTTTGAAAAAATTTCAGGCGGGAGTAAAAATGGTGAAATCAAAACGGAAATTCTGACAAAACTATGATATATCGCTCACGGTGATGTGCGTTAGAAAGTTGGGAAAAATCCTTCATTAGCGAACTATATTACTTTGAAAAGCTAAAGGTTGATCCAAAAAAGGCTCGCGGGCAGAGTTTAAGCCTATCAAAATCGAAAATCTTACACGAAATGACTGAATTTCACGCCTAAGTTTAACACTAGGATTTGAAAAAAAATACAGTATCAAGCACTACAATTTGACCTGACATTTACTGAAAAAATGAAAATGATTGCTTTTTATTTGGCCGAGAAAATTAATTTTACATTGAAAAGGTGTGACTCAAAATTTAGCTCATTTCAACACCAAATTCGATCGTTTGTATTGCCTCATTAAATGACTGAGTGAGCCTTGCAGAACAAAAGAATCGGTTGTCCAGGTTGCTAACTGTATAAGCTTTCAAATCAATATCACTATCATATTCAATTATACAATGCAGATAAGGCCTTAATAAGATGGCTACTTATACATGGACAATTAGGTCTATACTTTCACAAATCAGGGACTCAGGAAGATTAGATAAATACCAAAACTTGTCATTATTAGGGTTCCAATTATTGACATAAAGGTAAGCAAGCATTACTTGGTAGATCATGTATTCAAATTCTATGAAGCATGGAGGTACGAGGTCACTACTGTCTGTTCAATTAGCTTAGATTCTTGAATTTTTAAGATATTTGAAAAAATAAATAATTGTGGCCAAAGTCATCAAAGAAAAGTGTTAGCACAGCCTTAGACCTAATGTGGTTTATACTTTTCAAATTCCAAAGTTCAATTTAAAACCCCATTTCTTTTCAATTTTGCCTCATTTTAGGCAGTTACTTGGGTCCACCATAAGGGTTCGCGACCTTTTTACAAATCGAGTGGGACGGTCCATTCTCAACTTAGGGCATAGACCCTATCCAATTTGGCAAAACAATCTGTCCACCAATCTGTCCTGCCATTCCAATTGTTATATCGTTCCGGTTATTGGATAGGTTCTATAGGTGATGATGGTCCACCGGTTTTTGTTACACGAAACTATACTTATGGCGCGATTACGTTTTATGCATAACATTATTCTGAGCATTATTTTTTCCTAAACAATGACATTAAAATTATGGATTTCGTTCTTATTTCAACTGGTTTACAATGTAACTTGAGTTTTGTTTAATACCATTATTCCTTCCCAGGAATATCAGCTTTCGCTTGACATTTTCAGATACAGTGACTTTACAAGAAGTGTTTTCTGTAACCTGATTGTTTCCTGTAAGCTGATTGTTTTAAATAATATTTTCTGATGCAAAAATTCTTTTGTTTCCAAATGTCCTTCTCATACAAAAAAAACAACCCGGAATAACAAATTGAAAATAAATGTGTAATTTTATAGTAGGCCTATAGGCCTATACCTTCTCAGAACAATTCGTAAAATAAATAAATAAATAAATAAATAAATAAATAAATAAATAAATAAATAAATACACAAGGAATGTATTTATATATATAAGCTGGGCATATTTTAGAACAGCTTAGTTCATAAATAATAACGTAATGTTTCAACAGTAGGGTTTCAACACAAATTAGGCATACTGGCTAATATAGCTATTTTGATGGACAATACTTCCTGATACGGATGGTCGAATTAGAGTCACGCGGTAGCCGTGACCAGCAAGTTTTTTTTTTTTAAAAGACTGTTAAAGAAGACTAATAAGATGCTCCCGCGAGACTATATTTACACCTAACATTAAAACACTTGACTTCTATTGTTCTATGATATTTTTCGCTGGGTACAAAGTGTATCTAAAACCATGTTTAATGTTATTTAGAGTCCCAAATGTAATATCTTGACAACTCATTAATTCAAAAGGGACACCAATCCTACAGTCAACCATTGTTTAATAATAAACAAACACTTTTGCTTCATTTCACCCGGTATTTCATAGCCAAAATTAGTGGAAAATAATGCTGATCCAGAATTTTTGGACAAGGCTACAGCACTAGCGGGCAATCACCTACACACTACTTTTTCAGATTTACTTCCAATTATACCCTAGCATTTTCTGAGATACCCTACATACAAATTCTGTGTCCCATTCGCCAAAAAAATCAAGTTTTTCACAATTCTTTTGTTCTTTCCGGACGATGCACCCATTCATATAATAAATAATGTACTTCGACACAGCAATTTATATCAGAGTCCCGTAGCTCAATGGTTTCGGCGTTCGACTCCGGATCCGGGGATCCGAGTTCGAAACCCGATGACCGACTGGTGTTTTTTTTTCAATATTGTATTAAACAATAATTTTATTGTCATTAATCAAGGATAACACAATTTTAATCATCCAGTGCTATTGTGATATTATTTTTTTTTATCAAAGCAAGATATTTGATTCTCAGGTTTATTATTTATTATATTAAGGGCCTATTTAAAAAAACCTATAGTGCAGCCGCTAGCAGAACAAATAATAAAAGAAATCTCTTTATTACTTTCTTTATTTATTTAAATCTGAACAACACAACAATCTGAATAACACAAGAAACTAGATCAGGTTACCAATATTTTCTCATTTAAATAAAGTTCTGTCCTACCACGGGGCCATTCGCATGATAATAGGACAATAAAACATGTAATATGTATGAATGGTTGTTGAATCGATCTAGAGACCTGTCCCTCTGTCATCTTCAGCTATCGTAGAACTGTATTCCTACATGACTGTCATTTCAATTCTTATACCGTTCCGGTTGGTTTGTTGCATACACTCTATGTGTGAAAAATTGTTCCACTAATATGGAAGGCCAGCAGGGACAAAAACGTATCCAAAAAGAGACAACCAAATATGGAAGGCCATTAAAGTCATACGTAAAGACAAATTAGCAAAGCGGCAAAAATACACAAAGGCCTATTGAAAGGAGGGACTGTCCCCACCACAGACACACAGAACAACTTGGCACAGCCTATAGGAATGTGCAACAAGATTTTCCACAGGGCTGCAAAGAACCACAAGCCGCGAAATTTTGATAGCCAAAAAGCTTAAGCTATTTAATTAACCCTCGATAGAGAGCAGGGCTTGAAGAATGAGAGAAATTAAAATCACAAACCGCGAAAGACCGCCAACAACCGCCGCTCAATAGGGATGTCAAACTAGATTGCTCCACATGGTTACAAAGAACCACAAACCGCGAATTTTGGATATCCACCTAAATTGCCCCGCGGGGCTACAAAGAAGTATGGTTATCCAACAAGCTTAAGCTATAAATTAACCCCCGATAGAGGGTAGGGCATAAAGAATGAGGGAAATCAAAACCACAAACCGCGAAAGACCGCCAACAACCGCCGCTTAATAGGGAAATCCAACTAGATCTCTAAATCTAAATAACTATCAACTGCGAAATTTGGATATCCAACTAGATTGCCCCGCAAATCTACAAAGAACCACACACCGCGAAGTATAGTTATCCAACAAGCTTAAACTATAAATTAACCCCCGATTGAGGGTAGGGCATGAAGAATGAGGGAAATTAAAACTACAAACCGCAAAAGACCGCCAACAACCGCCGCTTAATAGGGAAATCCAACTATCAATCGCGAAATTTGGATATCCAACCGCAGGGCTACAAAGACCCACACACCGCGACCGTAGTTATCCAACGAGCTTAAACTATAAATTAACCCCCGATAGAGGGTAGGGCATGAAGAATGAGGGAAATTAAAACTACAACCGCAAAAGACCGCCAACAACCGCCGCTTAATCGGGAAATCCAACTAGATTGCCCCGCAGGGCTACAAAGAACTATCGACCGCGAAGTTTGGATATCATTAAAACACTAAATCATTAAAACATAATTATCTTGCTAAGTGGTGGCACTTAGACGCTTCCGTAGTATAAGCCTTGCTACATAGTTTCAATTTGAAGTAAATCGGACTGACTCTGTGTCTCGCTGGCATCGTCAACATTGGGTATGTGTTATTCATATTTACATTTTCTTAGTTGCCTTGAATAATTAAAGTATATTAAAATGTATATGTATCCCTATTAACATTACAGTCACGCGGTAGCAGTGACCAGCAAGTTTTCAAAATAAACGGCTGATAAAGTTTTATTAAATTATTTACTGTCATAAATCAAGGATAACATAATTTCAAACATCTATTTTTCGTTTTATTCGTTTTATGGAGTACTTCGTAACCCGATGACTTTCCAAGCTTAGAGCTGCTTGGCTACATTCATAAAAAGAAAGAAAATCCACCAAAAAAACGTTGATAACGTAAAAAAGCAGCAAGTTTAAAAGCCCCCACCTCGGCTCACTTTTTGAAACTTGGTCCCATTTTGAATATCAACAGCAAATCGGTGTTTTTAACGTTTAAACAATAGCATCATTGCCATTAACATGCCTACTTGTTATTCGTTTAATTCAATCATTGGTCATGAACTTAATAATTATTATAAAACAAAACATATATAGGATATTGGCCAAGAACAACATAATAACCTTTCTGATCGTTCCAACTTAATATCGCATCGGCACATTAAAGATGCATAACACTTCTGGAAATGTTTTAAGTTGATGATTATGACAAAGATTAAATCAGTATCTTTTACAAATGGGACCAAGTTTCAAAAAGTGAGCCGAGGTGGGGGCTTTTTAAACTTGCTGCTTTCTTTACGTTATCAACGTTTTTTGGTGGATAAATACTATCTCAGGGCATTATGACATTCGTCCCCATTGCTCCAAATGGATTGATTCAAAAAAGTTTATGGTACCCGACGTTCTACGGCTTTTTATAAAAATATCGCGGGAAAAGACCAAAATTGAAAAGAAATGAGGTTCTAAACTGAACTTTAGAATTTGAAAAGTATAAATCATGTTAGGTCTAAGGCTGTGCTAACACTTTTCTTTGATGACTTTGACCACAATTTTCTATTTTTTCAAATATCTTAAAAATTCAAGAATCTAAGCTAATTGAACAGACAGTAGTTTCTTTATCATGAACGTGGACTAAGTTTCAGTGGGCAGTAAATCGGCTGTCTGAAAATATCCAGTGTATTTTTCCTCACACCACTCCACGCCATACATAAATTCTGCCAGTCACATTTCCCCAATATGAAATTTTTTTAAAGTAAAATTTTAATTTTAATTTTACTTCATTAAAATTTGGCGGAGGCGGGGTTCGAACTCACGACGGCGTACTGCTTTGGACACACTATGAACTCATCAGCGCCTTAGACCACTCGGCCATTTGTCTTGTTGGAATTCAGTTGAAACTTATTTGAAGATAATCGCAACTTCAACATAGGCCTACCACGTGACAAGCAAAGGCAGAAAACGTACCATATTTTGGAATTTTATTTCAAATAAAAACATTTATGTGTATTATTAGCGCTCAATTGTTGTTAACTGCGTGTTTTATACAAAAAAAATCAACGATAAGCATGATAACTGGGCGTCTATATGGACAATACATTATATCGATTTTGACACGTGCTTGTGTCTCAGTACATTTCCATGGTCAGTAAAATACTATAGAGAAAAACCTACCATTTTCTTGTATACACGTTCGATGTTTTGATCAAGTATGTGAATATTCGACATTAGACCCAAAATTTTTTTTCAGGAAATAAAAGATTAGATTACCATAAAAACGAAACAGTAATCTTTTGCCGGGTCTAATGTTATTTATACATAGAATTTTCAACGTTTTTTCTATCCTTATTCTTGATAAATAAAAAAAATATTTTGGCGTATATAAAATTGAAATAAAATTCTCTGCCTCATAAACGACATCAAATGTGCCACAATTGGGTATCACGAATCGTTATATATGATGTGCAGTTAATATTCATATTTTCTTTTATACAGAGGATGCTTCAGTTTTGACAGGAAAAATATTTTCTTGAAAACCCTCTCACTCGGTTATTTTAAAAGGTAACCACGCTTCCCTAGAATGTGCAATAAATTAGCATTAAAATTTTTCTTATTCTAACAGCAAGCGTTTCTAGAATGTATTATGGCGAAATGTGGTGTAATTTTTCCTATATGTTCAGCCTTATCACTAAGTAAACAATTGTATTGACCTTACTCACCAATCAGTAAGACCTATTATAATCATGTGATGACTCAATCCGAAAAAGCTAAAAAAATTATCAAGTTGATTAGCAAATTCCGAAAGGGCGGTTCTCAAACCACAATGCTGGACCCTGTGGTTTCATCTGTTTTCCTTGTAATATAAATTGGGGGGAAACAAACTCCCTAATAGCCTTTTAAGAGGGCTTTGTTATTATTTTAAAAACAAAAATATGTGGGAGAAATCAAGGGTAACTTGTTTTTGGCCATGGGTTTACATTTTCTGCTGATACATACTGCCACAAACTGCCCACACAAAGACATACATCGGCGCTTGTTTTATAGTCCTCATTTTAAACTTCGTTTGATGGGGACAAAAAAGGCACCTCACAGCATCCAAACAGTTTTTTATATACACTCTAACCTCTAAGAAAAAGAACCACTAACCACGAAATGTGGATATCCAACTAGTTTGCCACGCAGGGCTACAAAGATCAACTAACCGCGGAATATGGATATCCAACAAGCTTAAAGTATAAATTAGCCCCGATAGAGGACAGGGCCTGGAGAACGAGCGAAATTATGGGGTAAAAAGTTTAAAAGTAACCAGTAAGGTCACTATTGCTTTCTTGCCCCAGTAGGGCCGGGGACTCCCATACGACGACTAAGCACTCCAAGTGGGACCCCAATATAAGGGCCCCGCAGGGCAAGACCTCAACATTGACTAAAATTAACCATTATTTACATTAACCCCTTCTACTGATTTACACAAAGCGTCACCCTCAATAAGAATGAGGATAGGGTGTATTATTATTATCTATTATCTTATACCTCTTCATAAAAGCTGTTGGAATTTTAACCCAACAGCTTTATCTTAGACCTCTTAGCTCCTCTTCATAAAAGCTGTTGGCATTTTAAGCCAAAAGCTAAATAAAAAAAATAACGAAGGCTCCAAAAGTAGGCCACTGTTGTTGTGTGCGCCCGTAAAGTTGTTATCACGAGTTGTCATGATTATTAAGGGGTACTACACCCTGCCCAATTTTGTGCCTATTTTTGCATTTTCTCAAAATTATAGCGCATTGGTGACAAGTAAGATATGTATATTATAGGGGCAAGGACTACAACTCCTGCACTGAAAATTTTATTTCAGCACAGACAACAGTTGTGGAGTTGAAAATGAGGGAAAACCAATATTTGGTCAATAAATCAATAACTACGTGCCTTGAGTTGCTGAATTTTCAGTGCAGTAGTTGTAGTCCGTGCCCCTATAATATACATATCTTACTTGTCACCAATGCGCTATAATTTTTGAGAAAAAATGCAAAAATAGGCACAAAAACGGCCAGGGGTGTAGTACCTCCTTAATGTACCATAAAACTTACACTTTGCTGCCATTTTCTGCTAAGCAATCAAACGATCCCTCCTCAATTACAGTTAAAGGGTTCTGGTAAATGTGGCTAGAAATCGTAGATTTTGAGTGAGAAAACAAAATTATTACAATCGTAGACAAAGAGATGAAATATAAATATACTTTCAAATGTTATGAATCAAAGGTAATATTGATTCGACACGTTTAATGATTGTTCTGATTAAGACTTATGCATTCTGGTTGGATATTTTTTGAAAAATATTGGATCAATTGTCCCTCCCCTGGTAGGGTCTACGGGAAGGGTCAAAAGGTGTCAACATTTTCAAAATGATGTTTGACATAATTTGATTTTTGATTATATATTGGTAAAGCAGAGAATGGGCAAAGGTTATCCAAAGGTGAAATGATGTCAGTCTTTAACAATGTTCAAACTTCTTAGTTGTTAATTAATTATGCTAAAACTGTTGTAAATTCTAAAGATATATAACCATTTATATTTTCTTAATTGTTTTGATCAATAATCAAAAAAGTTAATGAGCCGCCCTCTAATTTGCATATTTGCATAATTAGATAGCATTTATGCAAATTAGGTTATTAGTTATGCAATTATGCAAATTAGAAAGTCAAATAGTGTCCTGCCTAATAATCTTTCCATATTTTTAACCTTGGTTTTGATGTATCGGTATTCGGTGGTGTCTGATTGTCTTCCGTGATGTACGTGGCACGGGAAGTAAGCTTTTTTCGTGGATATTGAACCAGCTTTAACCGTACCCTAAAAAGCGGATGCTAACATCAGAAAATACCCCTTTGAAAATAGCAACATGTACAAGTCCAATACGCTACATAAAATTTTGTGCATGAATTTCTTCAAGAATACGCGTCATGTTATGACACACGTCTTGGTGATAATCTTCACTTGAAAATTACCTTGAAATTGACATTCCCTTTAAAGTGAAATTTATTAACAATAGTTTCTTAGAAAATGGTAAAAGGAATAAAAATGACTTATTGCTGTTTTTTAAATAATTATATTTACAATTGCTATAATCTTTTTAAGCAAACCAGGGACCGTCCCTGAGTAACAGATACTTACACTTCCTCAATAGTGCAGTTGCTAGTATGTAGCGCACCTTTGCTTATATTTGCAATATTGTTGGTGAATATGAACCTAAAATATAAAGAAAACTCATTTTGTATTACGTATATACTGCATGTATTTGTATATACATTAATGTAAACAGATCGGAGGGGTTAAGGATGGCACAAAAGATTGGTGTTGAGCAGTCTGTCATTGCTTTAAAAAGTGACTTTAAGGAATTTGATTTTACACGATATAAGAAGATAACGCATTTAATTTTATTTAATCTGGTCATATGTGACGTGCCATGTCAAAAGGAGACACTTTTGGGCAGGTTATCATTTTAGAGGTTTTTACATATCTTAAATATAGAAATATTTTGCTCCACAACGCCATTTCCCCAATGAAATCGGACATTCCTAAGCGAAGATATTGAATTCGTAAGTTATGGTATTATAAAATTGGAAATTGAGATATCGGCCTTTAAAAATACTATTGACAATGTTGAGAGTGTGAATTACCCTGAAAAATAACTACAAGATGCCAGTTATACGAGGGTCGTTCAAAAAGTTCTACCTCCATCTCTGTTATCTTAAGTGCCATGCAATTGAAATTACACATGATTACTCTTAAATCTAGGCTATAAAATAAAAGTAAGTTGAAAATGTGATTATTGGTTGCTAAGACATGTTTCTTAACATAAATACAATTTGGTACATCGGAAACGGTTAAAAACTGAAGCCAAAAGTTTAGTAAGCATCATATTGTAGCTCTGGTTAATGTCCATAAGAATGTTTTCAAGATGTGGTTGTCCAACTGCTTACTCGGGATAATTATTTTGGTCCTATTTGAGCTCCCTGACATGTCTTCGGATTTCAAAACAAAATGAAACATGTTTTATATGAGAAGAAATTATCGAAGGGTTCAACAGACACACAAATGTTAGTGAAATTTGGCAGATTTCGACTAGACCCCATTTAAGAGTAATTCGTAATTACGTGCTATTTTAAGCAATTGATTGCATCTTGACGTGGAAATAAGATAAAAAGTTTGTTTATAACCTTGTGTATACTTACAAAATACAAAAACTGTCCATAAGACTTACTTGATTTGATCTTATGAAATAATTAATATGACTTGAACCAACAAGTACTCACCCAATCGAATTCAACAACCTATGGAAAGGGTCAATACGAAGGCTTTTCTTGAAAAAAGACATAATACCCAGTAAAAATCTACTGCAAGCATTTGGTATTAATTAAATTATTTGAACAAAAATAAAGCAATTTAATCATTTTCAGAAATAAATATGTGATGACTTTCACATAGATGTTGGCAACCTTTTAAATCAAAATTAACCTTTCTTTTCAGACTGTTTCCGATGTACCAAATCTGGTAAATAAAGCAATTTAATCATTTTCAGAAATAAATATGTGATGACTTCCACATAGATGTTGGCAACCTTTTAAATCAAAATTAACCTTTCTTTTCAGACTGTTTCCGATGTACCAAATCTGTATTAACTTTAATCAACACATCAACACATCTTAACAACCAAAAATCACATTTTAATCAGATAAATTTTATTTTGTAGCCAAGATTCAAGAGTATATGCATGGGTAATTTCAATACCTTATCATGTAAGATAACAGAAATGCGATGATGGAGGTAGAACTTTTTGAATGACCCTCGTGATCCGGTCTGAAAGTATCAGACAATATTTTAAACATTAATAACATCACAAATTCGCAACAAACCCAAATTGTGAAAAAATCACCTCCGGCAGATTTTTGGCTATTTCTCCATTTACGATCCTGCCCAAAAGTGTCCCCTTTTGACATGACACGTCACATATTGACGTCATACTTACAATGCTTTCAAATTTGTGTTTTGAAAAGTCAACGGAGGAATGTAAGAGATTTGGTTCCGAAACAACAGCCTGAAAAAAGAAAGAAATATATACCTTGCTTATTCAATCTTAAATATGCAATTTTACTATAGTAAATAACAAAATTAAGTGTCCATCTAAAAGGTGAATTTGTAAGGAGGGGATGCCAAGAAATACACGTGTAGCCTATCGGTGAGGCTTTTGGATTGATATGACTTGTACATTATTTTAGTTTTTGTTTACAGTACCCATCTGTGGAAATGCAATCCTGCCTTACAATTACCTTAATGAGTAAATGATATTTTTCTTTTTTCAAAAACTGACGAGAGGACTACATTGGTTTGGAGTTTAAGCTGATTTGACTAACTTTGAAATTTACACACCCTGCATAAGCGGTCATTTTGGATTTATGCGAATTAGGCATTGTTCCATTGCTTGGATTTTCCGGGACTTTTGATATGTTTTTTGTAATCAGTGCTATGAATAGGTCGTCTAAATATAGTGCTTCATATTGTTCTGGATTTCTTATTGAATTTTAATTCCACTGTTAAGATTAATACAGGGTTTAAAGTGTACGGTCAATACACTCACTTCACACACTATTTCTAAAGACTAGTCACCTCTACCCCATACTCATATTGTCTTTTTTTCCTCAAAAGAATCGTCTTGTTTTTATCGTTAGAGATGATAAATTTCACTGTCTAAAATATTTTAACGTTTACAGAGCAATAGCAACAATTTTATTAGACGGAACCCAATGAAAAACAACTCAAACCACACGGAAATGCACAATTATTATATCATTTGTGTGACGGCGCATTCACGTTTTCCCTCATGTAATATACTGACTTCTCACAATATCAAGACTTCTCACGTTTGAATACTATATCTAGAGAGGACTTATTACTTGAAGCTTAAAATGCATGAAGGCTTACAATGTCCTCAGTCCTTTTAATCCCTTGAATGTGTCCTTTGAGATATATTTCAGCCGGTTTCCATACAAGCTGAGATATGTCAAATGAGGAGATGATTGTAGAAATCCGTCGGGCAATTCTTCAAGAAGGTTTCGGCTTAAATGCCTGTACAAAAAACAAATGAATTTAAATAATGGTAATACAATATACGGAATAAATATGCGATGTTAGATTGTTGAATGGAGGTCTTGAATCTGATTGAATCAGTAGGTTTGTAGTACACACATGTGGAAATATGGTCTCTGTCAATGAAGATAAGAATGTCCAAGAAGGGTAGGCAGGTAGTGGCAGGTGATGGAAGCTGTTAGCATAGTTCATGAATTCAATTAATTCCGTTTTAGGCGTGGTTCATCACACACATCGTTAATGAAGGAGGTTCGGTTGTCACATGGTTGTCATCTCTAAAAAAAACCGGATGTTGATGTGTAGTTCTTGCCTGGTGATCTAAAGAAGGTAAAATAGTTCCAGCTAGGCGCGGCCTAGGAATATTGGTAATTTTGTGTGCATTGTGGAGCTTATCCACAGCGTACATGTAGTGTATATAGCTGAAGACGCAGATGCAAACGCATTGCATGAACGACATTTGGTAAGTCCTTCAAATATTGCAGCTGCAACGCAATGTCTGTATGTTGATAACCATGAACTTGGAAGCTGCATGCCTGTAAACCTAATAGAGTTCTACGATACATTTCCTTAAGGAGACTCAAGACAAGTAAAGATTCTTAAAACATTTACCCAATGCACACATTTATTGGTCTCGCTATGAGTTAAAAAAAATATTGGACTCGATTACGACTCGTCCAAAAAAACTCATAGCTTGACAAATAAATTTATTTATAGGTTCAAACCATCCAATTTTATATTAAATTTGGTCTCAAGCATCACTG